>NW_015546048.1:112983-129782 GCF_001515605.1 Sinocyclocheilus anshuiensis | reverse complement strand
CAGGCAGGGACATACACAGACATTTTGAGGGGCAGGGGCTCAAGTGGAAAAAAGGGCACTTCTCATATTTATAAAAAAAAAAAAAAATTCCAATCAAACCGTTAAATATATTAGGGGTGTGCGATATTGACAAAAAATATATCTCAATATTTTCTGGGATTTTATTGATATCGATAATTAGATGATATTTTGCTGAGTTTTATTTGTGCTGATATCTTAAGGACTGGCGTGGACAGCTGACTCCTAAAATTTTTGATATTCTTCATATTCTGTGTCGTGATCAGTTCACGGCAGTGATAGAAATGAATCTTTTTCAATAAGTAGATTTTTACCTTTTAAATGAAATCAGTATTGACAAAATCCATCTTTGCAATGCAGAGAAAACACAGAAGCTGCATTAGAAGGGGCATTTAGATGCATTTACACACTGTTTAATGCAAGACATGAATGTATTTAACCTGCAGTTACAAATACGTTCATACTGTTTTGATATTTTAAACATAAAACGTTGAATACTGATATTTGAAATTATAAAAAAAAAAAAAAATGAAAAGATACTTTAAATGTGAAATTAAAACCGCCAGTAGGTGGCAGCAAGTCACTGTTAATAAGTGAGTCATTGCGACTGAACCGAATCATTTAAACGGTTGATTCATTCAGGAACGAAACACCGTCATGTTGCTCAGAGATGCTAATTGGAATTATATTTGTTGGCGAAATAGAGCAAAAAACTGTCAATATCGTGTCTAAAACGTAAGTATCTTAATATTAAATTCTTGTTTATTGTACTGCTGTATAAAATCAATATCACATTTGTAATCATGCTGCTTTTTGGTGAAAAAAATGTCTGTCTTCGTGTGATACTGATTAACTATATGAAATGATATAAATATATACATTTCTGCCCCCATATCTTGAATTTTGTGATCATTCTAAATGCATTTTAATAAACTGAATCATGCAAAATTCGAGGAACAGGTAGCTTTTAGTCTTTTGTTCATCACCACTCACCTCCACACCAAGACAAACACAACTGTAAAAGGAGGGAGGGCTTCACTTCTGCTGCTCTCTACTCTGCCTGATGCGCATGTGCCGATCAATGTGTGCTACACTGCTGTGCTGCGCCTGTGCGGAGGGGCGTCGGAACTCGAGTCTCAACATTTCCCGACCCGACCTGATATTTTGATTTTTTATTAGTTTGACAGGGAAAGCTGTGCACAAACAGAAACACACACACACACACGCGCACATATAGCTATACATATATTCATTTATCAAAAAAAACAAAAAAAACTCCCCAGAAAAAAAGGGCACTTTCTCTCGAGGAAGAAAAAGGGCAGGTGCTCAAGCCCCCTTTTATGTCTATGTGTGCACGTGCCTGATGTCTTTGCACTGAGCTGAATTCATAACTTTGCACTTTTAAATATTTTTCCACTTTTATATATTTTGTCATATATTTTCATGTATTTTAAGTTTCTTATGGTCACCAAGGCTGCATTCATCTGATTCATTTGCATTCCAAAATACAGTAAAATAGTCATATTGTGAAGTATTTAATAGTATAATAGTACAGTTTTCCTTTTTTATATATTTAACAATGTTATTATATATATATATATATATATATATATATATAATCTATTATTGTGATTGCTGTGAATTTTACTTATTAAAGACTTCAGTGTCACATCATCCTGTCACACCATCTTAAATGGAACCTTGGTGAGGGTAAGACAACTGTACGTAACTTATGTTAACTATATATACAACAGATTTTCATTGTTCTTGATCATGACAAAGTTGAATGTAATCTACTGTATTTATGCGTAATGAAGAAACACATATTTGTTTTCTATAGACCAATTTGGAGTAGACGTCACAGTTACGTCACTTGCAGGTGCGCGCGCATAGTGGTGGCAGAAAAACACTGGGAACAATTGGAGGGAAATGGGTAAAATCCATGGAATAAGAGAACAAAATGTATTGTTGTGCATTGGGATGTCAGAATCGGAATGCAAATTATTTTTATATAACACTGTCGTCAAAGACGCCATTTGAAGCTAAACGCAGACGTTTAAATGGACAGACTATGGATGAAACCTGCTATGATTACCCTACTTTTAAAGCATAAATTTGATTTAAACAATAGGTCTATATAATATTCATATAGGGGACATAATTGTATTAGCCCTACAGTTGAAATACATGCACGAAATTCTATTTAAACCTATAACATTTTACATAACATTTACCTATTTTATCTCACAATTCTGACTTTTTTTCTTGCTAATGCAAGTTTATATCTCCTAGTTCGGACTTTATAACTTTATTCAAGTCAACAATTGCGAGTTTGTCAATTCTGAGGAAAAAAAGCCAGAAGTGTGGGATTATAAACTAAAAAGAAAGAATGACGAGTTGATTTTTCTTACCAGAATTGTGAGATATAATCTCAGAATTGCAAGGAAAAAGTCAGAATTTTGAAATATAAACTAAAAATTAAATTTTTAAAATTATTTTATTCCATGGCTTGAATAGACTGCTATGTTAAAACTGTCATTTTCTGCCACCAGATAGGCTCCGCCCACAAAAACGTCATCACTGTTTGCAAACACTGAAATTGGTGTATAGTCAGTCAAGCACTGGGGCTGCTGGGTAATGTAGTTCCTCCAGCCCCCAGCTTCCTGTATCTTCCTGTAGTTGCTATGACAACAGATAATCAGACAGTGCAGTGAGTTTATACCCGTTAAAGTTTGTGGAATTTATGTAGTAAATTATAGTGTTGCATAGTGTTAGATGAGAATTAAATTATTAATACAGTTTAAAAAGGTAAAAACATGCACTTATTTAATATGTTGCTTTATGGGAATCAGGCATAAAACATGAAGAAAATCTCTTTATAGATTTAATTGTGTGTGTGTGTCCAGTTGCTCTTTATCATTCCGATTCTATTCTGTGGTTCAAAATTAAACAGGCCATCATAAAGTGATGTGCTACTTGAATATATTGCTGTAATGATGTAATACTATACAGAGCTGCACAGTGGCACCAGGACAGATGTTTGTGACAGGTGCACTGTGGGTCCTCAGGCTTGGGTTTACAAACAGCAGATTCAAATTAAGCATGTAGATGCATGTTTGGTTATTGTGGGCAAATGTTTCACCCAGATCACAGAGCAACATCCCATAATAATCAATGCTCAGGTGTAAAATCACACACTATCCATCCAAAATACTATGCAGGATTATAATTAAACTGCTACTACAGTTTAAAAAAAAACATAATTCGGGTTTCTTTGCATACAGGGAAAATGTAGTGCTGACCTAGAGTTAATGTTCATTGCATTAAACTGCTTTCAGGTCAGTTATATGGAAAGATGAGTTGCAGCTGCAGTTTCTGTGCATCTTAGATATTAGGAAGTCGGATCTCTCTGTCCTGTGAGTTACAGATGTCCTTGGGCCAAAGACCTCATTTTTGGAGATGGCATTCTTTCTGTCCTGTCTCCATCTTCACACCTCCTACTCTCATCTCTTCAAAACTTCTGTCTTCTCCTCTCTCTCATTTCTTCTCTGTCGCATTAGATTAGAAAGAGCTGCGTTTTGTTGTTGAGCTGATATTTATGCACTCTGAACATGGTTAGTTTTGTGTCTGTTTTCAGTTTACTGTGGTTTAGGTATGTTGAGTGTTCGTCATTGTCATGTGGTGGACTGAAACTCTGAAACTGTTTTCTTGTTGATTCTAGTACAAATTATTTTCCATTTGATTTTAACAGCTACATTGTACAAACGTAAGAACCACCATTTACACCTTACATGATTAACAAGCAGTCAATATTGTAATATTTTTGCATGTGTATATTAACAACATTTGTTTTAAAAACCAAGCCACATCAAAGCTTCATCAAAAATATCGACCACAATAATATAGCAAAAACCTTTGTTGATGGTTTTGTTTTGTTTTTTTTCTGCTGTTTTATCCACCTTATTTTTCCCGTAAGAGCAGTCATGGCATTGTAAATTGTATGGGTCTGGCTTCCGGTCTCATCCGCTTCCAGCTATTTTTAGCTGTACAAAACCTCTTGTTTTGCTGCTTGATATTGCAAACTGGTGTGTCTTACCATATTATTTTAATGTATTATCTTAATTATGAACACACTGGTTTGTAGTGCAAACGGTTTTACCGTTTACTGCACGTTGTTATTCTTCTCGTTATTTCCCTATAGCGGCTAATGAACCGGAAGTCTCACCCATAGGCTTACTTCCGCATTGAAGAATATAGTTTTTGGTTATTAGTTACCTTTTTCAGAACATTAGTCAACAAATCACCACAGACACAGATTTAATTGGTTCACTATTTTGTGTAATTTTAAGTTTATTTTGATTTGCATATTGCTATTTTTTATGCTTTTTTTCATTTCCTCAAAAATAGCTTATATAGTCTTGTAGTATAGTAAAAAACATAATTCTTGCAGTTTTCTTTATGCATATAGCTAATAGTTGGTTTGGCATTTATTTATTCATTTATTTCATCTAAATGAAAACAGAATGAGCTCAATGAGGGACCCTCGCTCTGAAACATTATCCTCTGGTGTTGCTGTTGGACAGTGTTACTTACGAATGATTTATCCAATATTCGATTTCATATTTGACTGCTTCCCTTGCCTGCTCAGAGAAAGTGCCTCTGGTGTTTGTTGTGGGTCTTCTAAGTTTGCTGTGGTCCTGCGACCTGAGCATTTCTTGAAAATCTTTTGCAATCCTGCAGTCCCACGCTGCAACAAACATCTAGGGTGATGAGGATGAACATCAGCAACCCTCACACAATAACAAAATAATCAAATACTTAATTGAGTCTTTTTGTGTGTTTTGTGAATTATAGAGATAATGAGCTCCTGCTGCACATTTAAACTTTGAAACAGTCTTTTACAAGAGTCTTCAACAGGGAGAAATGTCATATTCTTGCCCACACACACGCAGTGTGGGAGGATTGTGGTTTTGGCTGTTCATGACGTTTGATGGAGCCTCACTTTGGCATCATCACCAATCAAAACAATGCTCTGCAGAGTACATGGTCTCCATGACAACTAGTGTCATAGTTACCACAGACTTTCAGCTTTCTGCCCAAATTCAGCTTTTTGTGCATTTATTTATTTAGGCTTCATGTCTTCAGGAGCTCTCCTGTACACGATTAAGGGTGTCTTCAGTCATCTCTTAATGAATTAAACACATTTAAACATCCATATCTGATCATAAAATAACAATTACCTTTATTTTTTTTCTTTTGGAAATGTACCATCATAGTTTTATAATATATACATGTATTTTTTTGTAAATTCCATGGTATACGAATGTGATGATTGTGGTATTTATCAAAGTGCCATGCTTTTACCATTCTTCCACCTTGGTAACAGCACAGCACAGTGCTGTTAAAAACATCTTTACAAGTAAATAATCATCAAAGAACACATTCTGTTCATTTTTTTATCTCCGGGCGCATATTCAGACCCCAAATAGCAGCATGGCAGTGTGGTAATACACTTCTCAAAAAGGACAGGAATGATTGAAGCGCTGGTCACACAAACCCCATCCTAGAATCAATCCGTCACCAGTCCCCAATCTCACAATGTGGCACTGTTGCCATGACAAATGAATACTTGGCAATGATGAACTCATGGTTCAGTGTTGTTTACGTAAAGACATCTCTGAAGAATTCTCTCTCTCTCATATGCTGCGCTTAACGTTCTGTTTAGTTTCAGCATCTCTCTTCCCTGATGCCGGGGACATCAACTCCTCCTTACATGGTGCTCCTCTAAACTCATCCCTCTCTGTACTGTCGTCATGGTGATGCTCTTTAGCCATCTCACTCAGATTCCTAACATTCCTGATCCTGAGCAATGTGAGCATGTTGCCGTGGAGATGTGCTGGAGTGTGAGAGGTGACTAAAGGGTGAAATGCAGCAACGTGAGAGCACAGGTCTCTGTGTAGTGAATTAAAGATGTGAATGCATGATATTCATGTATACTCATCAGCTGGTTCTATTCTGCAACACCCAGAGCACACTTTCTGTAGTTTAGTAATTTAAAGTCCATCTTGTAATTTAGTGATATACAGTGGGTACGGAAAGTATTCAGACCCCCTTCAATTTTTCACTCTTTGTTATATTGCAGCCATTTGCTAAAATCATTTAAGTTAATTTTTTTTCCTCATTAATGTACACACAGCACCCCATATTGACAGAAAAACACAGAATTGTTGACATTTTTGCAGATTTATTAAAAAAGAAAAACTGAAATATCACATGGTCCTAAGTATTCAGACCCTTTGCTGTGACACTCATATATTTAACTCAGGTGCTGTCCATTTCTTCTGATCATCCTTGAGATGGTTCTACACCTTCATTTGAGTCCAGCTGTGTTTGATTATACTGATTGGACTTGATTAGGAAAGCCACACACCTGTCTATATAAGACCTTACAGCTCACAGTGCATGTCAGAGCAAATGAGAATCATGAGGTCAAAGGAACTGCCTGAAGAGCTCAGAGACAGAATTGTGGCAAGGCACAGATCTGGCCAAGGTTACAAAAAAATTTCTGCTGCACTTAAGGTTCCTAAGAGCACAGTGGCCTCCATAATCCTTAAATGGAAGACGTTTGGGACGACCAGAACGACCAGAACCCTTCCTAGAGCTAGGTGATATTTCAGTTTTTCTTTTTTAATAAATCTGCAAAAATGTCAACGATTCTGTGTTTTTCTGTCAATATGGGGTGCTGTGTGTACATTAATGAGGAAAAAAAATTAACTTAAATGATTTTAGCAAATGGCTGCAATATAACAAAGAGTGAAAAATTGAAGGGGGTCTGAATACTTTCCGTACGCACTGTATATTGCGTAAAGAAAAATGCTATTTTAATAGTTTTTATTTTATTTAAACTTTGTAAAAAACTGTAATGTAATCAATTTGTCCTGTCATTCGGTTTATGTCCTGTAGTTTACAATCTCTCAGTTTTGAGTCCTGTAGGTTAGAGTTTGTGTTGTAGTTCAGTGTTTGTCATGTATTCCAGATCTGACCTGTCATTGTTTATTTCCTGTAGTTTAGGTTGAAGATTCTGTACAGTATTTTACAATCTGTTCTGTAGTTTACAATCTCTCAGTTTTGAGTCCTATAGGTTAGAGTTTGTGCTGTAGTTCAGTGTTTGCAACTACATTGAGAGTAAATCTACATTGAGAGTAAATCACTCGCATATGCGACTAAATCTTCACTCTGGGCGTATAAGATTATTATCTTATCAGTATTTTTGTTAGTTTTTCCCCAATTTTTAATTTTTTTACAGAAACACTGAATTACCAAAAAAGCACCACCACTAGTCCAGTTAAAATGACTAATATGCATTCATACATGGTTATCAAGTTTTAATTCTAATTACTAAAGTTCTATCATTAAATAATATTGATTATCATATTATAATGCTTGACTGACTGATGTTAAGAGTGTACTTTCAGATATTTATAAAACTGTGCCATTTTACAAACATATATAACATATATATATATATATATCAGTCTGGCGAGTAAACAAAAAAATGTACTAGCCAATGGCGATTCAATTGCCAAGGTGTTCGTAGAGGGCTGGTTTGTCATGTAGTTCAGAATCTGACCTGTCATTCAGTTTATGTCCTGTAGTTTAGACTGAAGTTTCTGTCCTATGGTTTGCAATCTGTCCTGTAGTTTGCAATCTCTAAGCTCTGAGTGTTTCCTGTAGGTTAGAATGTGTGATGTAGTAGAATCTGTCCTGCTGTTAAGGTCTCTGTCCTGGCTGTGGTTCACTGTCTGTCCTATAATTTTGTGTCTATCATATAGTTTAGAGTCTTTTTTGTATTTCAGTGTCTAGCCTTAGTTCAGTGTCCTATATTAAATTTTGCTCTGTAGATCAGTCTGTCTATCTTATATTTCCCTCTGTTCTGTCCTGTAGTTGAGTTCAGAAATTGAAGAGAGTTCAGTGAGCACAGTATTTCCACTGACTCACTCAGTTCATCAATGACTTCTGAGGATGATTCAGTCTGAAGAGTGAGTTTGTTCATTTAATGAAAACTGTGGTGTGTGATATCTATGCCTGCAAACAGATGTAGCTTGAAATCTATGCTGAAGGTGGCACGAGCACAAACTAAGCCACACTACTTCAAACAATTGTTGCTTGAGGGGGATGTCTGGAGTTATTTAAGTAAATGTAACTAGACATTGTCATTGAATTGTTTATTAATTTAATAGCCCTTCTGGACATTGTGTGGACATTCAAAAAACCTCAGACATTCCCATATGATATCAATTCAGGCTGTGATTTAAAATGCTGTTGTTGAGAAATAGCAAACTCTTTCTCTCTTTTTAACACTTTTCTCCTACTGTTTTCTTATAATCTCATATCTTGTTAGACTTTTTTTCTGTTCTTAGACACTATGTGAATGTGTTGCCATGGCAACAATAGATGTAAATGAAAACGTGTTTAGAGAGTTAAGAGAGAAATGAGAAGGACAGTTAGATGAGATTTCTCTACAAAATTCAGCCTGAATTGAAAGAAAGAAGCAAAGGTAGATGGAGGTGCAACAGTGTGTTTACAGGTTTTGTGCTGTTTGTTAAAGGTCTGAGCTAGGCAGCAAGAAGAGACATCTGAAATATTTGGCTGGAGTCCTTCACTGGGATGTCACACCGGTCTCATCAACATTATTTACATTCCACTGAGAAAAGCAGACTAGCTCTTCCCCTCTCTTTCTTTCTAAGCTTTTGTGCTTCACTGTGATCATTCCTGTCAGCCAAGTGCACAAAAGGGCAGATGTCTTTGTTTATGTTTGTGTGTTTTACTTTCACCTAACTATTGTGCAAAGGTTATAGTATAATATAATATATTATATATAATTTTGGTATTTTGTGCGGCACTTTATGTGCCATCATGTCATTGATAGAACAGTGAATTGCACCAAACCTTTCAAAATCATATCCGGGTAACATTTCACCCAAAAATGAAAGAGGAAAAAATAATAAATTATATTTTGCTCAAAGAAAATTAAACCTTTATTATGACTAATATGTTTCTTTTTTTCCATTGTGGCCACAACGAAATAAAAATCTCATAAAGTGGGGAAAACTTAACTATATATATATATATATTACATGACCTTATTCTACATCCCTAATCCTACCCAATACCTAAACTTAACAACTACCTTACTAACTATTAATAAGCAGCAAATTAGGAATTTATTGAGGGAAAAATCGTAGTTAATAGTGAATAAGTCTTCCCTATTCTAAAGTGTTACCATTTTTTTTTGCTGTATTACAGTAATGAAAAAATAATGGGAAAAAAACAGTAAAAACTTCAAAAGTACAAAAAAAAGTAATAAAATGTACGTAAAATGCCTAACACATTATGATTGGGCAATCTTAATTGTCATGAAAATAACAATGCAAAAAATTATTAGTGATGTTGTAGAGATTTTGTAATATAGCTAGAAACTACTTCAAATAACAGTTTAACTAATAGACTAAAAAAGTACAAATGACCCTTTCTTGAAATATAATACTATTTATGCAGCGCAGGTGTTTGACTGTGTCCTTTTAAGGGTTTGTGTGTGTGTGTGCGTGTGTGTGTGTGTGAACTTGGCTTATTGATCGATAAGTCTTCTGCAGAGACCCCTGGTCATCAAAGCAGGGGAGCGGGGGAGCTGGGGTCCTCTGAGATGGAGACCTGGCCGGCAGACACCTGACAGCCTAAAGCTTTATATCGGATATACTGCTGAAACCAGTGAATCTGTACATGTGTGTGTGTGTGATTTATGACTGCAAACATGCACAAACATCTGTGTGCTCATGAGTATATGTCTGACTGTATGTGTGTCAGTATCTGATCTCTATGAGTCTGTAGGCATGTAATAGGGCTGGTGGCTTTCAGTCCCAACAGTTTACAGCTTCCTTTAAACCCCCCTTACTTCTCTCTCTGTGAGTCACTGGAACGGCAGAGTGAGTCATATTGCTTTAATCATGCCGTAGAGAAGCTGTCCGACAGATGGATAGAGAGAAAAAGACAGAAGGAAAAGGAAAGAAAGAGAGACGCCCCATGTAACTTATCCATTTATCTCTCCAAATTTATATATGATGCAAGTTCTTTACTATTTCATAAGCCATGAAATCTTCTTTTCTATTACTAAGTCACACATAAGTGTACAGAGGTGACAAGCATGCGCCACTTTAATCTTGGGACCGTAGCATCTTTCTTTGGCTCATGTTTTTTTGTTGTTGTTTTTTTTTACTTGACCCAGCAGCAAAACAGTATGTTGCACTCCACCTGCACAACCTCCACTGTCAATTAAAAGACTAACAAGATTTTCCTCCTTTGAGAAAAGCAGCACTGACTCGTCCATCCTTGATGCTGTTTTCATACCCGGTCTCCTCTCCTGCTGGCAGCAACATCCTCTACTGTCACGCTGTGTTCAGTTTCTCATGACCAGCAGCGGCGATACCCTGTCTTCTGTAACGGTCACTGCAATGACCTAAACTTACAAGAATCCCACAAAATCAACAGTAAAGCCCTTTATTTAGTTTTGATTACCTACATTAGAGGAACTTGCAAGAAAGGCAAGAATCGCTATTGAGGTGCAGTCACATTTACCATTGTTCAGCAAATTTTCATGGGCGAAATCCAGTAGTTTCAATAGGAAGTGATTTCGCAGTGGGTGAATTAAACACAACCAAGCACAAATTATATTGTCCTATGAAGATATAAAATTCCAGTTTTTATGTTTAAAATTGTGGAATTGTGGAAGTGATAAAGTAAATATATATAAGGCCCTGTTACCTACCAAAAAGCCCCCCCTGTTAAAGATGAACCGACATAAAAGGAAATCAATTTCAATTTCATGTTCAAATTGTACATCATGTTTGCTCATGAAAAATGGTTTAGTGTGTGTGCTTCTGATTCTACCTGAGAAAGCAAGACGGCCACCCAGCATACAGACGTACACACACTCATGCTTAAGAACTCGAAGCCGCAGATAATTCTGTTCCTATGGGACAGAATATTTTTGGTACCTGCTGAGACAGATAGAGAGAGACAAAGAGAGAGAGAGAAAAGGGAGGGTATACAGATAAGTATGTGGTTAATTTTAGAAAGTGCTGTGAAAAATGCAGCAGAACAGAGCGATCCTCCTCTTTTCACAGATGCTCTCCGCCGATTGGTCGAACTTTGCGCAGTGATCCCTTTTGGCCAATGAGATGTATCGTCATGTGGGAATATAAGAGTAATAGACCCATCAGGGCCCCTCCTTCAAAATACACACACTCAGAGAAAATATGATCCCCGCCCCATGTCGATTATTATTATTATATTAGTGTAGGAGAGTGGGTGGAATTTGGCAGTAACTTTCAGATAGCGTTTGAGCACTGCACGTCTGCACCATAAATAATTCCTCTCACACACACACACACACACACACACACACACACATATATATACACATGCTCTGGGCTGCTAGTGTTGGTGCAGTGCGATGATGAATAGACCCAGTGATGTTATTTCTGGAGAAATTACGACACTGCCAGAACTCCCTTCATATCTGGTTTTAGCACAGGTTTCGTTTGGTTATTTCATCTAGGTTTTTTGGGTTTAGTCTAGGAACATGGGAACATTTGAAAAGTTGGGGGAAAGACATTATAAAAAGGTAGCTTGGTTCAAGTTTGGCCAGTAGTCTTACATAGAAGAAAAAAAAAAGCCTGGTAAAGAGCCACAATTTCTGCTTACTGTTTGCGCATTGTCGTCACAAACATTTGGCAGAGACTTAAGCTGAGTTTTCAAGTTGTTGTTTCCAGTGCAGCCAAGACAAATTACAAGTATATGAATTAAAATGTATTATTAATAATAAAATTAATTAATATAAAAATTATGGTATTTTTAAAAAATAAATATATTTTAAACATTTTTATTTATTTAATAATAATAGTTTAATTATTTAGGAAGTGCAGGTTTTGGGAATAAAATTACATTAATTATAATACAAATGCCAAATATAATTATAATCATTATTAACAAATATTATTGTTTAAATAGTGATGATTAGGTATTTAAAAATAATAAAAATCGAAAAGTTATAATTATATAAATTCTAATAAACAAATTACCATAATTATAATAATTCTTAATCATATATAATTGATAAAATAGTACTAATATAATGCATGAAATATAATTGTTTATTTAAAAATAATATGATTAAGTGTTTAATAATATAAAATTATAAAATAGTTTAATTATTTAAAAAGTGTGGTTTAGTACATATCACAATAGTGAAAAAGGGGCTATTCACCTGTTTTAGTCTTTTTACTACAGTAGCTGCACGATAGTGACTTTGAGTCAAAAGAATAAAATGGAACAGATTTGTGTGGCCATAAAGGCTGAAAGCATCCTTGTTTGTTGACTACAGGTGTTTTAAGCATGCATGTGGGCTGTGTAATGTCCTGTCGCAGCGAAGCATGTGGCGTCGGATAACGTTCGAGAGCAGGTTTCCTCCGAGTGAAATGATCCGAGCTCCACACGTGCAAACGCTTCCACGCATAAGCAGGATTCACAGCAGGCCGCTGCGTGCCGTCGCAGCCATGCTGCTGCTCACCAGCTGTCTCCATGGAGACCAAGATGGGCTCTGGTTGTCATGGAAACTGACAGCAGCATGCTGTGGGTTTTGCAACGTGTACAGCACCCGAGAGCAGTATTTAACTCTGTACGTACAGTCAATATTTAAACTGAGTCTTCAACTAAAATCTCTAATTCATTATGTCATTTCTCGCAGGTTCTTCGGCCACATGGGAATATTAAGCCCAAAACAAATGAAGAGCATGTAACCAAATGATCACACAAGCATTTACACAAACCCAGCGGGAGTGTAATATATATAAAGCCTGTTTCAGGAGCCGCGGCTTGGCAGTAAATGCATGTGCTTTGAAAAGCTGAGTTTGAATTCTGCTTGCATCAACAATTTCATTCACTTGTTCTCACAATTTCCTGTCCACTTTCTTTCTTCTCATCTTGTCCTAGCAAAAAAAGACAAACAAAAAAAAGTTTCTATAATCCCCCGTGTACCTAACTAAGGAACAGTGTGTTGCCTTGTGACATAATTTGCCCGTCAGAAATGACTTGTAAGTGGGGGTGGGAGGGGAGTGTCTGACATGGCATCTGCTGACCGCAAATCCTGTTACCTTGGTTACAGACAGACTGGGCATAAAGGTAAGGTCACAGATCGGGAGGTTCTGTCCCCTGAGCAGCTCGCTGTAATTTGATTGGCTCGTGGCCCTGTTTGTGCACCCATCACAGAAAATTGAATTATCGTGACTGTCATCCAGAGAGCCACACAGCTCACCTCTCCTGTCTCCATCCTTCCGTCTCTCCACTCGTCCTCTCATTTACTCCTCATGTTTGCGTCTCTGCTTCTTTCTTTCACCTCCATTCTTTTTATTATGTCGTCTCTCATCTATTTTGTTATTCGGTATCATTGTTTTTCACTTTAGAGAGTGGAAAAGGAAAGGAGTGGGCTGAAATTGTGTTAAACAACATTATTGCTGTCCCTGAATGCAGATGAGAGTTGAAGGAATACCCAAAATGAATATTCATTATATACTCAACTGTATACTGTTTTATTCAGTGGTACACAAAAGAGACGTATTAAATTTTTTTTTTATTTATTTAATTACATTTTTTCCCCTGAGGTCCACATAATGCTAATCAATTTTTTGCACTAAAAAGCACACGTATTTTTATCTTTCTACCCTCTCTCTGACACTTAAAATTTAACTGGCTGATTCTTGCTGATGTGTCTTTAAAACTGTAAAGTTCGTTTTGCATGTGAAATAAGCAAGTGTTTTCCTCACTGATTTTGGAAAGATTAGAGTTGTTTTCTGTGGCTTAGCTTAAACAAATGGTCTCTTTGGACTGAGACAGTTTTGATTTCTGAACATTACAGTTTGTTTTAATTGTACATCAGGGCCCGTATTCTTAAAGATTCTAAGAATCCTCTCAGAGAGCTCCTAATTTAGCTTAAAAATTTATACATAGGAGTCTTAGCTTAAGAGCAATTTAGGACCAATCTGAGAGCAACTCTGAGCGAGGACTTTCTTTCACCTCCATTCTTTTTATTATGTCGTCTCTCATCTATTTTGTTATTCGGTATCATTGTTTTTCACTTTAGAGAGTGGAAAAGGAAAGGAGTGGGCTGAAATTGTGTTAAACAACATTATTGCTGTCCCTGAATGCAGATGAGAGTTGAAGGAATACCCAAAATGACTATTCATTATATACTCAACTGTATACTGTTTTATTCAGTGGTACACAAAAGAGATGTACAGAGAAAAGAATCTCTGTAGTTTTTTTCCATACAGCAACATTTCATAGTGCCCACGGCTTACAAGCTCCAAAAAGGACAAAAACCATAATAGAAGTACCATAAACGTACTTTTTACATTTCACACATTCAGACTGGTGCATCCTGTTTGATTACAACACACAGAAACTAATGGCATTTCACAACAATGACGTTAAACTTGATGCCACTCGTCAACTTGTTTTTTGGTTATGAATATAAATGCAAATCAGTGGATTTCCTAAAGAGACAGGGTGATGGAAAAAAATATAAGATGGGAGGAAAATTTATATTACAATTGTTTTGGGTTTGCTCTCAAAACTTTTGCGTTCCATTGAGATCGCAAAAGTTCAAGGGAACTCCAAATTTTTGGAAGTAAGCACAAAGTTTCTTGGTGGCAAAAACATTCAAATATAATTTTTCCTCACATCTCATATTTTTTTTCCATGACCATGCTCCATATTTGAACAAAATTTCATGATGAAAGATGTCAGTGGTTATTGTGCAATGTAGTGCAAAAGTCATATGGAATACTTTTGGAATATTTTTATGACATTTCTTTTTGAGCTTAAACATGGTCATTTTGAAATGTTGTTGTATAGAAGAAAAAATAAACGCTGCTTAAAGATTCATCAAAAATTCTCCTTTTGTGTTCCACTGAAAAATAACAGCATACAGGTTCAAAACGACCTTTTTTTTTAATTCCTTTAAATTAGTTTGAAGTTGTATATATTTGGTTAAACATTATGTTATGTGTGTGTGTGTCTGAGACAGGACTGAGAGAGTCAGCGGGTTTTGGATCAGAGGCAGAACCTGAGAGATGCACTGCGCCAGATGCCTCTGAGTGTGTGTGTGTGTCTGTCTCTGTGCCAGCTGGTTCAAAGGAAAACTAACACGTCTCGCCTTCTAAGAGTCTTAATAATACATTCTCACTCACACAGATATCTTACACTACTCCAGGCTTAGATTGACCTTTTTTAAATGTGCTATTGCTGCAATTATGGGCATGAGTGAGTAGCCCTGTAAATCGCTCTCTCACTCACACTGTCTCTGTCTCTCTCGCTCTCTCTTCATCTTTCAGAGAGCAGCCGGTCAGTCTTGCTGAAAGATATGCAGCGTAAACTCATAATTATGATGTATAAGTAACATAAAGCACACCATCACATAAACTCAAACACACACACACACACGCAACTCTTTATCTTCATTGTTTTCCCAGATATACCGTACAAGGAGAGATTAGATATGGGACTCATGATATGATATTCGCAATGTTGTCCCCCGATGAACTGATTCAGATGTGGAGCAATTTAGGACCAATCTGAGAGCAACTCTGAGCGAGGAAAAGACAAAAACTTTCATCTTTAGCGAGGAGGCGGGGCTGACCCCATTGCTACGTATGACACAGTCTTTGGAAGACAGTGATTGGCTGGTTGTCCAAGAAGAAAAAAAAAGAAAAAGAAGTGCTTTAGGGTTTATTATAAGCCTTCACTTTGAAATTACAGGCGTAATTTTTCCTGTTTTACCGTACTCTCTCTCTCACACACACACACACACATTATATATGTATATGTATTCTTTATTTTTTATTTACCATGCTGTCATACTTAACATATTTTATAGGAAATGAACAGCGACACAATAAGGTTCTGAAAGTGCTGTAATTGTTTGTGTGATCACTTTGCTTATAGAAGGTTGTGACAGACCCAAATAATCACTGCTGCATGTACAGCCACGTTCACACAGCAGCAGAATATGCAGAAATACTCTTTCTATTACAGTTGTCAGTCCTGTATTTGGGTCCTTAACATGGTTACGTTCACACAATACAGTTATTTACGGGGGTGACAACCGCATTCTATAACCGAACTCACATTTTCAGGACTCACAACCGCATTCTTGGAAAACATGCGCTGTATGAACTGGACAACTAGTTGTAGTACAGTGCGAGAGAGCCGCTCATGTGTGGTTTCACTTTGGGTACAGCGACGGAGAAATGAGCCGTGTGTCATCTGAAGGTTTTAGATCCAGTCACTGTTCTTCACTGGAGTGGTTTCCGTCAGTTTTGTGTTCTGTGCATCACAGTGCATGACTCAAATGCAGTGTCATCATGCACGAGATGCAGAAAAGGATGCGAGCGCATATATGGGCTTGACTCTCGTTGCACGTTAGGGATGTAACGGTATGAACATTTCTTATCACGATTATAGTGACCAAAATGATCAAGGTTATCAGTATTATCATGGTATTGTTAAAATGTGCTGGAAATGTTCAAAAAGTACTGACACACAAATCATTTCACCAAGTTTTACATTTAAAATCAACAAATAAAATGAGTTTTTGTTTGCATAACTAAAACAATAACATTGCCAATGATGTCCGGATTTTAAATGACAACATGACTGACAACAGTTTA
>NW_015546048.1:112466-112704 GCF_001515605.1 Sinocyclocheilus anshuiensis | reverse complement strand
AATCTACACTCCATACACCATACTGACAAAGCAAAAACAGAATTGTCACAACTTCGTAAATTTATTAAAAATAAAAACAAACTGAAATAAGTACATTGCATAAGTATTCATACCCCTAACTAAATATTTCGCTGAAGCACCTTTACAGTCTCAAGTCTTTTTTGTTTAATGCGACAAGCTTTGATCATCATCATTTGGCAATTATCTGCCATTCTTCTCCTCACCTCTCAAGCTCTGT
>NW_015546048.1:106773-111577 GCF_001515605.1 Sinocyclocheilus anshuiensis | reverse complement strand
TTTTCATGGAACATGATCTTTACTTAATATCCTAATGATTTTTGGCATAAAAGAAAAATCAATAATTTTGACCCATAAAATGTATTTTTGGCTATTGCTACAAATATACCCCAGCGACTTAAGACTGGTTTTGTGGTCCAGGGTCACATATGTGTGTATATATATATATATATATATATATACTTACACAACCGCATTCTCGGAAAACACACGTTGTTTGAACACGCTGGACAACTAGTTGTAGTACAGTGCGAGAGAGCTGCTCATGTGTGGTTTCACTCTGGGTAAGTTACAGTGACGGAGAAGTGAGCTGTGCATCATCTGAAGGTTTTAGATCCAGTCACTGTTCTACACTGGAGCAGTTTCCGTCAGTTTTGTGTTCTGTGCCTGACTCAAATTCAGTGTCATGCGGGAGATGCAGAGAAGGACACGAGTGCATTTACGGGCTTGACTCTCGTTGCACGTTTATACAGACAGTATTCGAGAAACTAAAGTACAGTAAGCTGCTGTGCATCATCTGAAGGTTTTAGATCCAGTCACTGTTCTCCACTGGAGCAGTTTCCGTCAGTTTTGTGTTCTGTGTGTGACTCAAATTCAGTATCATGCGCGAGATGCAGAAAAGGGCGCGATTGCATATATGGGCTTGACTCTCATTGCACGTTCATACAGCCAGTATTTGAGACGCTACATACAGTAAGCTGCTGTTTGAACGGGACATTTCGAGACTGTAAGGAAATGCGGTTGTCAATTCCTAAAACTGAGAGTGTGAACGTGGTCGTAGTTAATGTAGTGATTTTAAGGGTAACAGAGACTACATGCTTCTGTGACCCTTCAATGAAGCAGATTCTTTTTCTGAAATCTTCACCAGATGTGTGGCTTGACACAAACCTGTTTCTGATTTAAAGCAGTTTAGCATAAGGCAGCAATTTAACAAAATGTGAAATAAATGAAGGGGTATGAATATTTTCGCAAGGCACTGTATATGTGACCCTGGACCACAAAACCAGTCATAAGGGTCCATTTAATATCGATCACAAACATGATCACTGCACGATCTAATGTGTAGTGTCTTATTAACTCACTGTCATGCATTGTGTGCAAATATGCATTTCTTTTCCCTCTTCACGTTTCGCTGATTTTCTCTGCTGCTAAAGAAACTCTTAAGCTTCTTAAAAGTCCTCGTCAGTACTCCTAACAATTTTGGACCTTAAGAGCTCTTTTAAGGGTTAAGATGCTTTCTGAATTACTTTCTTCTTTACTAGGATCTTTTCTTTAATTTTAAGAGGAAACACCCACATTTTCTAAGATCTTTCTTAGAATTTTGTCACTAAGAGCAACTCTTTGCACTAAGAATTTTGATGAATACGGGCCCAGACCTTTTATTCTAAATGATAAAGGAAAATTTTATTTCTCATGCGCGGACTACAAAAACTAAAGCAAGAGTCAAGCCTTATTCCATACCATTTTCTTTACAGAACCAGTTTGCCCTGGTACTCATTACTGATGTGCAGGAAAAAGAGGATTCTGGCAGGTTTTGTTGTTTGAATGGATCTGGACTGGCGACCCAAAGCTCATGTGTACAAATCGGGAAGATCCATGAACTATTAAGAACAGGTTGACGATCAAGTTGATATTTTGTAAAAGTGACTGTTGACAGACAGAGCCATGGGAATATTTCTGTCTCCCTCAGTGAGCATAGCTGGAGCCCTTATTTTGTTCTGTAAACCCAAATGGCTCTCAGGGGACTGCACAGTCTCAGAGCAGCTCCCACGACCTCTCACCTCCTACGTCCACACACACAGCAAATCAGGAGGAAAGGGGTGAAGCCAAGCAGGACTGACAGTATGTGTTCTGTTAGACTGCAAATGTTGTTGGATAATTGTTTTGTGCATGTTTTTTTTTACTTTTTTTTAATTCTATGACATATTCTATTTTAATGGTCCTTTACGCATTGCCCAAACACATTGTAAAACACAGAGGGAGTATGAGGACAGGACATCAAAATTAATCCATAATTAAATCTAATACAACAGATTCATCTGTCTGTTTAAATGTAATTGTTAGATGTTCTGTGTGTATGCGTGAGTATGTGTGTATGATTGCTGTGGTGTTAAATGTGCTGATGACCGAGGGCTCTTGTCAGTAATTGAGCTTAATTAATTTAAGAGCCTCGGATTGATTCCAGATCTCAGAGTTTAGTCCACAGTAAAGCAGGTGATGACTAACCCTGTTTTTAAAGCAGCTGGATTTATAATGTGATTCCACATAAACTTTCATTATTTACTCACCCTCATGTTGTTTCAGATCCTTATGCTGCTGTTTTTCTGCTAAACACAACAATAATTTGAAATTATCCATATTCATATATCCATTGTTTGATATTGTGTTAGAACAGTGTATATTATATATACATTTATTTATTTATTTATGTTACAATTAATTATATATGGTTTAAGTCTACTATATTACAGTTTATGTAAATTGTGAAATTTGCACCTAGTAACATATTTATTGGACCACACAACTAGCTGCATTTGCATGTTTTTTCTCATTTGAATTATGCCGTTTTTATTTTGAGTGCAGTTCTGCAGTGAATTCTGTATCATCTTCATACATTTAAGTGCTAAATTGACTATTTCCTTAAAAATAAGGCTGTTTATTTCAATATCCTCTCCACAATTGGCAGCAGAATTTTTTTTTACATGTAATATAACCCTCAGCTACAATGACATTGTGGTCATTTTCCAAGCTAATGTTCTCCTTTCTGTGTAAATCAACTATTTTGACTTATCTTAAGATACAGTACGTCTCTAGGACCTGCTGAAAAGATTATTTTTTATTTATAGCTGCTTTGTCTATTTGGTGATTTAATCTGCCACAATAATATCATATATTTGAACTGTTTTCATTTGAGGATTGTTTCAGCAAATATTGATATGCAGTCCATTTGATTAATCATGTAATTATTTCATTGCGTTTTTAAATCAATTGACAGCTAGTTGAAACACATCAGTTCTGAAATCCCTTTTCCCAGAGTCATGTGGAGATGAATGTCTGTGTTTTGATCCTCACAGGAAAGTTGGGAAACAGTCAGCAAAGACTTTGAAATTCATCTGGCATTTACAGACGCAGCATTTCTGCTCTATAATCCTCTCGAACACAGTGTCTCTGGTGCACCGACATTCTGTGTGTTTGTGTGTGATATCTGTTCTTTTCTGATAGGCCTGATCTGTAATAAAATGTCATCCAGACAAATGGCTCAGTACATTTTCTGATGTGGGTTCAGAGCTTCTAGCGGCTTTATGCTTAAAGAAATTAGAGCTGATGCAATTAGAGAACTAATATCCTCTTTGTCTCTGTTTTGTCTGTCTAGGAACGGGTGGAGTATCTCTTTCTGATCATTTTTACGGTGGAAGCATTTCTCAAAGTTATTGCATACGGGTTGCTGTGTCACCCTAATGCGTACCTGCGGAACGGCTGGAACTTGTTGGATTTCATCATCGTGGTGGTAGGGTGAGTACAAGCTCCCGGTGTAACCTGAAGTAACCCCTGAGACATAGGAACATATGCATGCATGAGTGAGTGATCTGATCTCTGGTCTGCAGTTTGAGTTATCGTAGTAATCTGACACACTTTAATAGAGAAGAATGCTTTTTGTAGGGTGTCAGTGGACAGCTTTGTTGTGTTTGCACAGAAGCTGAAATTGTGTTATGAAATGTAATGTTTTAAATATGAAATTATAAACTTATGTTCATGGAACGTAAACATGTTTATGAAACATAGCATGATTTATTACATTCTAAATATGAAAAATTAAAAATGTAAAAATAAACTTTCTGTAAAAAAAAAGTTCTTTAAAGTACTTTAATTGCTAAATAGGCTAAAAATATATAATTATTTATTGATATCTTTTTTATGTTATTGTACTTATTTTTTATCTTAATATTAGCTCTCTTATTTTAAAATACATAATGATGTCATTTATATGAACATTCAGTACTTTTCCAGGACTTTTGTTGGTTTCCCAGTAAAAAATAGTCAATTCACTCACACTACTGGTCTGAATGTCATTTCTGACAACTGGTCTGTTGCAGTTAAGCTCTATGTCTCATTTAAAGGGGTCATATGATGCTTTTTTAAAGATCATTATTTTGTGTATTTGGTGTAACAGAATATGTTGACATGCTTTAATGTTCAAAAAACACATTATTTTTCAAATACTGTACATTATTGTAGGTCCTCTGTGCCCCGCCTCTCTCAAACGCTTCGTTTTCTACAAAGCCCCTCCTTCCGACAAGTGCAGTCTGCTCTGATTGGCCAGCTGACCCAGTGCATTGTGATTGGCCGAACACCGCAAGCACTCGTTGGAAATGTAACGTCCCTTACCATAATCGCGAGCTTCAGCTTTCAAAATAAATGTAAAGACAGAGCCCGAAAGGGGAACAGAGTCGCATGACAGACACAGTGAAGAAGCTGGTATGTGTTTGTGATGTGACCCCCCGCCCCCTCTCTCTCTCTATCTCTCGCGCTCTCTCTCGCTCGCTCGCGCACACACACACACAATGCGCAAAACTCCGCATTTGAACAGTCAATAGCAAATACTTAAACTAATAACAAAACAGTAGCTGATTCAGAAGCGCCAGATTGTCAAAGCAAAGTCAGAATTACCTCCTCTCCTAGGTTCACGAAACGGTCGTCCATAAAATGCATTGCTGTTCTGCTGTAAGTAATCTTAAAGATTCCTAAATGCATCTACTTTCAGAAGGCCAAATAAAGGGCTTTTGCTTTCGCCTAGAAACACACA
>NW_015546048.1:50091-105928 GCF_001515605.1 Sinocyclocheilus anshuiensis | reverse complement strand
GTAGATATGTGGGGGTGTGTTAGAACGAGCCGTTTTAGGGGGGCGTGGCAGAGTCTTAACTTTCATAAAGTATATCTCTTTGGTTTTGAGACTTTAGTCTTTGCAACTTCAGGGATCTTATCTATGCACAATCAGGTTGTAACACTCCAAAGAGAAAGGAAAACTTGAAATCGCATCATATGACCCCTTTAAGTCGTTTTTAAAAATAGACTTTCTTTATTTATTAAAAAATCAAATAAAGTAGATTTATGTTTAAAGCTAATTGCTAAAGAGGCTTTTCATTTTATTTTATTTGATCTTATTTTCAAATATAATATTAAATGTGCATGGTGTTGATAGCACTTATAATAGTGTTTCAAAGTAGTGTTCACTTCCAGTAGAAATGAATGGTAAAAAAAAAAAACATAATAGTATGTTTAAAAGACTCTAGTCATATCATGGAAAAAGCATTTGTTCCCCCCATGATTTTCATTTGTTGCCTACTGGGTAAAGTCAGGACTGCTTTCTTTTTCTCACTTAACAAATTTCTTAGTTTAAATTTAATGTTAAATGTAAATTGATAATGAATCGATAGCTTCCACTTTCTCTCTCTCTTTCAGGCTGTTCAGTGCAATATTAGAGCAGGCCACTAAAGGGGATGGTGGGACTTCAATGGGAGGCAAGGCTGCAGGGTTTGATGTAAAAGCCCTGCGAGCCTTTAGAGTGTTGAGACCTCTGAGACTCGTATCTGGAGTACCTAGTGAGTACACACACACACACACATACACATCTGATGACTGTTGAGTAAGTTGTCCATGAGTCAGAACTGAGAACCTGAGAGACCACGAATTTAAATAAATGTCCATTTCCTTACTGTAGGAGGATCTGAAATGATTCGAGAATCAGTAAACACAACCCAGAAATTCAGAAGTCAAAACTCTATTAAGCCATTCTTATCAGCATGTGTAGGCACAGCTTTTTATTATTGTGTAGGCAAATCCATTTTTTTTTCTGATTGCCAGTTTTGTCCAGAATGCGAACATTCATTAGTTGTTATTATATGTCTCTCTGAAATACTTGAATCTGATTAAGCAGTCACTTTATTCTGCAGTCAAATATTTTTTTAACACCTAAGTGTAATGACTTTTAAACTGTATACTGTAATTGACCATTTGTTTTAAGCTGTTCTGGCTTCACAGTGGGATCATAATTAGCTGATGACTGCACATTATGATTTTATTATTGATAATATTCTGAGTATAAACAGTTACTTTTCAGAATATAAATGCTTTACTCATAAAACAAAGAAAACCATCCATGAGAATTATCTACAGTAATTTTTTGATTCCTTGTGTGCTTGCAGGTTTACAGGTGGTGCTGAACTCCATCATTAAAGCCATGGTTCCCCTCCTGCACATCGCTCTGCTCGTTCTGTTCGTCATCATCATTTATGCCATCATCGGCCTCGAGCTCTTCATGGGCAAGATGCACAGAACCTGTTTTTTCTTCAAAGATGGACACAAAGGTCTGGGCTTTATCTGTAGTATTTGTTCCTTCTTTGTTCTAGTCATTGGCCCCTGGTATTTACCCGGATCAGCTTACAAAATCCCGTTTTATTTCAGGTACTATATCTGAAGAGAAGCCGGCCCCCTGCGCCCCAAGCTCCACCCATGGACGACACTGCTCCCCAGCCAACATAACGCAGTGCATGATGGGATGGGCGGGCCCAAATGATGGTATCACGAACTTTGATAACTTTGCATTTGCCATGCTAACTGTGTTTCAATGCATCACGATGGAGGGCTGGACTGACGTCCTGTACTGGGTGAGTCTGCTCCAATAACGGCACACCACACCTAATGACTGTATGAGCACACATGGTCTCTTTAATGAGAAAAGACACATGAATGAGGTACAGCAGGGTTAAGAATATCTCCCAGTGTCTTTAGTTAAAGATCCTAAAGGAACCCTATTTGAATTTCTTTCCTAATTTGGAACAAATCCTAAATAGAATCATAATGTAACTATAATGGGAATTTTCCTATAGGATTTCAGAGAAAATCTTATGGAATATAGGTAAAAATGCCCCTGCATAGCATTTAAAGTGTTTCAAATATATTTTGGGGGATTTTATAAGCTCCCAATGTGATCGCCATTATTGTGGATAGAGATTATTCTGAGGAGTTTTTGAAAGATTCATTCTTAGTTCCAAATTAGAATGAAAATTCTATTAGGAATCCACATTCTGTTGCGATTTATTTTATTTTATATATATTTTTTAAATATCTTTTTTTTTTTTGACTAGGTGAGTGGTGTGTATGTTACGGGCCAGTGCTGCGTTGCCACTGTAATTTTTACATTAATTGATTTTGTACATCCATCTTTTTACCTTGCGAATTTAAACCTTTGGATTTTTGTGATATATTTTACATTGAAAATATTCTGCTGATTCTTCACCAAGACAATGTTTTGAATTTGCAGAAATGACTTGTAATACAACAGTAAAAAAGTGCTGAAAACTATCATTGATATGTCATCATATGACATTATTTTCTAGCAAAAGGGTGTTTATGAATTTATGAAGTTACATTATAGCTATATAAAACTTAGTATGAAATGATAAATATAAATATTTCCAGCAAGCATAAAACATTGCTAAAAACAAATATCAAACCTTCTAATATGGTGGGGCCACTGAAAATGTTTGCATGGCAAGTAACAAAAAAAAAAAACTACTGGCCCGACTCGGTATCAGAAAAAGTCCTGTTGAGCCCTGTGAATGTGATTATATCACTGCTGCTCTCTAAAGCCCATCTTCACTGTATCTCAGTTTTCTGTACTCTTCCAGATACTTAAAGTGATTGACGGTTTTCCTGATGACATCTTTTAATGCAGTCAAACAGACTCGGCTGAACTCTCTCTCTCTCTCTCTCTCTCTCTGTCTTTCTCTCTTTTGAATTTGCTCTATGCTTCATGGGTTTTCTTGATGTTCTGGGTTTCTGAGGGACAAGCATGTGCTGTTCACTGCACTCGTTTCCGCTGACTGTCTTCCTCTCCTCTCTGCTCTTCTTTCTTTTTCTAACTGTCCCCTCCTCATCTCAGATGCAGGATGCCATGGGTTATGAGCTTCCATGGGTCTATTTTGTCAGTCTGGTCATCTTTGGATCCTTTTTCGTTCTAAATCTGGTTCTGGGTGTGTTGAGTGGGTAAGCATTGTGTGCTGAATGTGTGTGTGTGTGTGTGTGGACAATAGAACAAGCTCTGTCTGAACTCTGATCAAACACATTTTCTTTCTCAAAGCACTGGGATTGAGCGAGCCAGAGAGGGGTTGTGTAGCACTGCCCAAGTCCAGCAGACACATACTAATTATTCATTCATCCCTTTTCAACTCTACCCCTCCATCCATCCATCCCTCTCTTCCCCCATACTCCATCCTTTCCTCCATTCCCAGGTGAATGATGCTGTAGGGAATTCCTGGCCATGGCTTTATTTTGTCACTTTAATCATCATTGGCTCCTTTTTTGTTCTTAATTTGGTTCTTGGGGTTTTAAGCGGGTAAGGGACACTCATTCATTCTCTCTCCATCTTCTTTATTTCTAACTACATTTTTATCCTTTGGAGGGCGTGTGTGTGAGAGAGCTCTGTTATCTTCCTTAGTCTTTTTTGTGTTTAAAACAAGTCTGTACAAGCAAGGGTCAAAAGATGTTTTGTTTGCCTTTTTATTTTTCTGTTATTAAAATTAGTTTATGAATGTGTCTTGTTCTGTTTTTTACAAGAAATACACCACTGTACAAAAGTTTGGGGTCAGTAAGATTAAAAAAATAATAATAATAAAATAATTAGTTATTTTTTTATTAAGCAAGGACACATTAAGTTTATGAAAGGTAAAGGCATTTATAATGTAACAAAATACTTTTATTTCAAATAAATGCTGTTCTTTTGAACTTTATATTCATCAAATAATCCTAATAATCCTAAGCATCACAACTGTTTTCAACATTGATAATAATAAGAAATGACTGCTGAAAATTCAGCTTTGCCATCACAGCAATCATTTTTTATATATGTGTTTTTATATTTCATAGAATATTTTAAAATATATTAAAATTGACAACAAAAAAATGCTATAATATTTCACAATATTTCTGTTTTTCAAATTCAGTGAATGCAGGCTTGGTGAGCATAAGAAACTTTTTTTCAAAAACATTAAAGAACCCTAAACTTTGAACAGTAGTGTATGTGCCCTTATAGAAGTGTTTCTAATATTTATTTGCACTTTTAATATTTTCTAATTATTAAACTTTTTTTTCTAAATCAGTCTGTTTATTTTATGGGATGGGTATTTAGAGGAAGTCTCTCTCTTTCCATTTCTCAGAGAGTTCTCTAAAGAGCGAGAAAAGGCCAAGGCTCGCGGTGATTTCCAGAAGCTCCGTGAGAAGCAGCAGCTGGAGGAGGATCTAAAGGGCTACCTGGACTGGATCACGCAGGCGGAGGATATCGACCCTGAGAACGACGACGAGGGACTGGATGACGACAAGCCTAGAAATCGTGAGTATAAAGAAGGGAAGCACCAGGTTGGGGCAAACTGATCTGCTCTGAGTTTGTTAGCATCTGAGACATTTTGCAAGAGCTTTGTCCATGCAAATTTAATATATTAATTTTAAATGCAGATGAGGACATTGAAATTTTACATTTTAGGTGTTACAGTGTTAAATGCCGACTTTTCTATTGTTTTAATTTATACTGAAAATACTTACAAATATCTACATTAAATATTTCTTTTATCGCTGGCCCTTCAAGCATGATGAAGGCCTGACATCCTATAGGCAGCTAGTCAATTTTGGCAATTTTGAGTAATATTCACTGAAAACACAAATTTGTCTATTAGCTAGTTTTACATGTTCAGATATTATGTTTATTGTCATTACGGAAACTGTATCTGTTTTCTATTTGATTAAAACAAACAGCAGCTCACCTAAAATATTGATTGTGAGATTGGCTGCCAACATGCCTGCGTTTGCATTTGTAGAGCACAAAAACTTTGGAGAAAGTTAATCTTGCTTGCTGAGACAGATATAAATTATTTGGCCATATTACTGTATACACAATATTTCGATAGTATATGGATTGTTCCAGTTGCAGATGAGAGAAACTCACCACAAACTAAAACGTGAATGAATAGATGAATGTGTTTGTGTTTGTATTTTGGCAGGTTTTGCTATCCATATTAGGAATTACATTTTTGAAAATAAGCAAGCAGAGGCAGACCATGTCCTCGTGGGGGACTTTTGTCTCCATAAGGACAAAAGGTTCACAAAATGTCTAGACAGTAATCTACATTAGATAAAAAGATGTCTAAAAAAAGATGCCTACACTAGACTAGAAAAAGATGCCAGTTTTAGGCTTTGTTTATATTAAGAATAATAGATGTGAATGGAAAGTCCCTGCAGGGATATACATATACATATATATATATATATATATATATATATACAGACTTTTGTGTGTGTGTGTATTTGGACTTATTTTTGACTCTGGTATTTCAGAGCCTCAGATTGTGTATGGTCAATCCGGCCCCTTACTGAGATCAGATGGGAAAACACTTTCACACACGTACAGTATATTAGAGATATACTGTAATCCACATGCTGACGCACATCTAGTGGCACAAAATACAACTGCAGCTCAGTAACTTAAAGTCCCCCTGTAGTGAAAATCAAGTTTTTTATGTTGTTTATTTGTCTATGTGGTGTTTTTAATATGCCTTTAGACAAACCATGTGCCAATCTATTAATCAACACCATTGCTGAGTATTTTCTCCTTAAAACTGTAGTTTCCCAAAGGCTGACCCAGAAATGTGGTTTGAAACAGCCCTCGGTTAGCTACGTCACAAACCAATAACCAATCACGTTAAGGGATCGATTCCTCTAACTAGCATGCAAAATATACCAAATACTAGCACAAAACCAAAAATAAATTAAAGCAAAAAACCCATGAAGCTGTGGTTTAATGTGAATTTAGAACCGCTAACTTGCATTATAACCCGTGGCAACAGTGTAAAAGTAGCCCGGAGTCAGACCCACCTCTCCCGCATCGGCGTCTGCACTTCACACGCGTATGATTGCAGGCGAATCACTAAGAATCACAAATGGCTGTATTCGAGTCTTTAAGGCATTTTAGGACACAACATCGTCAAGTAAGTAACTTTAACGAATGTTACAGTATTCACTGTAGTTGTCCGCTAGTAAAAAGATAGTTTTATCAGTCATTATCCGTGTATGCCATTGTTTTGCGGTTACTACAGTTCAGTGGATCAGGAGGCGCTGGCTGATGTGTAACTGAGTGGAGGCGGGACTAATTTGCATATTCATAGATCAGCGTATAGTAAATGAGGCAAGGGTGTAGAGTTGCATTCAAGCTATTTTAAGGAATGAGAAAATTATTTTCACAAGAAAAACCATTTAAATATGTCATTTTGATGATCAAAGATAAGTTTTAAGAGATAAAATATTTGACTACAGGGGGACTTTAACAGATTATTTGTATTTTTTGTATTAACAGTAATGTTTTATGTTAAGTAATTTGTGACAAGTGTCTTGAGTTGGTTGTGACCGCCATTCTTAGCGATAAATGTTTGGGGCAGAGAGGGCTGGTGGCGTCTCTCTCTCTCTTTCTGTCTGTGAGTGTGTCTGTCTTTGACTGTTTGAGTCTCGCTCTGTTGTTTTCAGGGAAGACTCATCGTTTACAGTACATCCGTGGAGCGGTGAAGAAAAAAGCAGCTCTGCTTCGTAAGGCGTGTGCGTCTCCATAGCAACCTCGGTTTACTTTTGCGTGTTTGCATGGCAAAAGTGCAACAAGCCCCCCAGACCTTTATACTGGCCCCCAGCACATCCTTCCCCACCCAGACTGGTCAATCTGGGTGCGGAGGGCGATGGGGTCTTCCCGCTCAGTTCTCTGTATTTTAGATTTCTGAATGATGACGGGCATGAAAATCTGAGAGTTTTGATATTTGGACTCACTGCTCTTTTGGGGTTGTAGAAGTCTTTCTGTTTGAAATATCTGCATTTATAGCATGTCTTTTTTTTTTTCTCTCCAGGTATTTTAATCAGAATCAGGTGCTTTGTAGTAAATTTTAGTCACACATCAGGCTTCTGTTCCGATGTGATCTGCATGTGATACTTAGATAGAAACATTTCTGCTGTGCACACCACGGTTCAGATGGTTCTGTCTCTGAGGTTGTGATTTCTCTTTGACAGCCATGGTGAGATGTTAATAGAGATAGATCGCAAAGTATTGTGGACATTTTTCTCCTGACTTTTGTTGCTTCACCCCCATCTACGTGAGATTTGTTTCGAGTGTTTGCGTTATGTATTTTATCTGAAATATCTTTTAAAAAGAGGGGAAAATTACAAGGGTAATGTTCATTTCATTTTTAAATACATCAATTTTCATAATACATCATCAGCATACTGATGATGTAATGTCACAGTTCGACATCTGTAATCCTGTCTTGGAATATCTGATCAAACATAATCCCATAATCCCATTTTCAAGGGTGGTGTAGTCTGGATGATAATGTGTGTTTTTAACTAAGAAATAGAATTAGGAGAAAATATCAGAGCCAATGAAAATGCAGCATGGAATTTAGGCACCCTGCTTGACCCCGCCCCATGTGCATGTTAATGAGATGGAATTGTAGGTCTGCATGCTGATTGGTAGATTAGCATTGTTTTGACTAAAAAAAAAGTCTTTTACATGATGTATTTGGGTACGTTTGTCCAACTTTGGTTTGTTTTGTTTTGAAATCTGAATGAACCCATCCAAAAAAAATCTGAAAGGAACCCATTCAAATCATTAAGTGTTTATGCTGTTGGTTTGAGGTCTAGTTTAATAAAGATTGATTCATTGGTTCAACTCCCATCACACACAGTATGTGTGTGTTGATGAAATGTGATATTCTATTCTTTTCAAACACTTTTTGGGGCAGACATTCTCACATATGGTCCATATTAAACATTAAAGGTCACATCTGAGCATGGATATGAATGAAAGGTTGTCTTGGCTGTCATCAAGACTGTTGAGTCTGTTTAATAAGAACTGGCTCAGTAGCAACTTTCTCGAATTTTTTATTTATTCTAACTCTTTTTCTTCCTACCTGTTTAACAGGTCTAATTTAGCATGATTTTATATTACGATTTTACTACAGTTTGGTCCTTATGACAAAACTGAATTTGTGATTTGGTTTTTTTATTTGCATATCAGTGACAAACAGCTTTGTTTTTTTGACACATCATATACAAAACGATCTAATCTCTGTTTCTCATTGAAACTGTACCTGTCACAGTCAACAAACACATTGTGATTTAGCTCATGATGTATTTTTTTTTGGTGGCTTGCTGTGAAGAATATTTCACATATGTTCTAGAGAGAGAGAGAGAGAGAGAGAAAAGAAAAGTCCTTAGATGAATGCAAAAGGTCATGGCAGATGTTTTCTTTAGTAAACGGTTTGTCTTTGAATCAGTCACCTCACTTACATCAGTGAGATTATTGTCCTTGCAGTTAGACTTATGCAACATATGCCTTATGTTGTCAAAGCCTGTTTTTACTCACATTTGTCATTTGGTAAGTGTTAATTTTGAACCCCGATCATATCTGCTGTCAGTGTAAAAGCTTAAGTAAGGGTTCTTTAGAGGTTGAAAGTCTGTGTGTGTGTGTGTGTGTGTGTGTGTGTGTGTGTGAAACCAGCCTTTGATGAGCAATGAGTATAATCTTTTGCTGGTAATTCATCGCACTCTCTCTCTCCCTCTCTTTCCCTCTCTCTCATGCAGTGAGTATGCCGGCCAGTGAAAATGAGTCAGTGAACACTGATAATGCTCCCGCTGGAGACATGGAGGGAGAGACCTGCTGTACTCGCATGGCGTAAGTCCCCAAAGCATCCTGTTCCTCCTCTTTTCTCCTCCTCCTTCTGTTCTCCTTCCTGATCATCTCTTCTCCTTTCCTCTAATTCCGTAATTACATTTCTATTTCCCTCCATGTTTAATTCTCTTCAGACTTATGCTTTTCAGTATTCAGACATTTACAGAGATCTCAGTTGTAAGGTTGAGAGCTAGTTTTAAATGGTTTTAGGAGTCCAAGTTAATGCCAGTGAACTGGTAGGAGAGGTCAGCAGGGCTCAGTGGGCGGCTCCTGGCGCTCCCGTGATCTTCAGTGTGTTTTTTTTTTCTTTTTTCTCTGTGCATCTGTTGCTGTCATCTGTTTTCCAGCTGATCTGCCCCGTTAGTGATCCGTGTTTTGTGTCACAAACACAGACAGGAACATTTATGCAATACACAGCCATAACAGTAATTATGTACAAACATTCCCACAGATATTGAAAATATGTGACCAGTTAAATCATAAGAACTGTTTAATTTCTCATAAATATGAATGCATACTGCAAGTTGAATGTAACAAAAATGTTTCCTGAAAACAGTAAGGCAATGCAGCACTCAGTGTCTGTCTATCTATCTATCTATCTATCTATCTATCTATCTATCTATCTATCTATCTATCTATCTATCCCCCCCAGTTCTGCTGTCTCTGTGGAAACACTGTCCTTCATGATGTTGTGTCTGTTCTGTATGTATAATACATTCTGTTTTCCATTCCAGAAATAGGATCTCCAAATCCAAATTCAGGTTAGTACATTACATACCGCCGGAAGGCGAGGCTGCCTTCCTTACTGCTCTTCATATATATGTGTGTGTGTGTTTTGTGTGTGTTTGTTGTGTTTCGATGCCAGTGTTGTGTTTTGATCATCACGGTTGCACTCTAATCAGTGGCTGAACATCCATTAACAAGTTCAGACTGCCAGTGTTGTTCAGGTTAGATTTGTTTGCCAAAAGAATTGAGAGCAGCAGCATTTCCAATCACTGCCAGTACAAACACACATAGTTGTTATGTTTCCAGATAGTGCATTTAGTGAATACTGAAAGGATGTTTATCCCGGCTGGTAAGAATGGTGTCAGATTGTACAGACTTAGAATTTTGCACGTTTTATATGATATTTCTCTCTCTGTTTCTCTGTCTCTCTCTTTGTATTTGCAGTCGATATTCACGCCGATGGAATCGGTTATGTCGGCGCACGTGCCGTGCAGCAGTGAAGTCAAATGTGTTCTACTGGCTGGTGATTTTCCTGGTATTTTTGAACACGCTTACCATTGCCTCTGAGCACCACCAGCAGCCAGACTGGCTCACCAATGTACAAGGTACACAACACTACAATACCGTACATATTTCAATATACAATACTGTTGCTACTAAAATAAACAACAATGCAGCCTTGAGCAGTCAAATATTTAGTGTACGTGTGATATACTTCATATTTTGATTAGTTGTCCTTGGTGAAGCTACTTTTATGACTTCCATATCTCGTATCTCTCAGAGCTCAGCAGTGACCATCCAATCCCATAAAACCCCATGAAATGTTGTTGCGTAATTGATCTCAGAACCTTGGTTTGATTTGTCTATACTGAAGAACTTTGTAAACACTTTGTGTGTTACACCTTGTAACACTATATTAGTTTTTTTCCCCAGACACACTCAATGTACAGAACTGTTCATAAGATTTTAAGATAAGATTTTTTAAATGTTTTAGTCTCTTATGCTCACAAAGGCGGCATTTATTTGATCAAGTGAAAACAGTAATATTGTGAAATATTATTGTAATTTATAAACTATTACTTAAAATGTCATTTATTCCTGTGATGGCAAAGCTAATTTTTCAGCAGTCATTACTCCAGTCTTCAGTGCCACATGATCCTTTAGAAATTGTTCTAATATGCTGATTTGGACTCAAGAAACAATTCCTATTATTGTCAATGTTGAAAACAGTTGTGCAGCTTAATATCTTTCTGGAAGCCATGATACATTTTTAACATTATAAAATGTCTTTACTGTCACTTTTGATCAATTTAAGTATTAATTAACGTATTTAATTCTATTTATATTTATTTTAAATGATTGTAACACAGTTTGTGCTGAATAAGGTGTAATCAGACTTTACCCATTAATATGTTTATAAGAAACTGAAAAATGGAAAAAAAAAAAAACGCTATTGTCAGGGCATGTCAAAACTTCTCCAGGGCCAAAAAACACTCTCAGACCTCAGAGGGTTAAAAAAAAAAAAAAAACTGTAGTGAACAGCTTTTCAGGTCTCTGTGGTGTATAAATCTCATAGTGAATGGATATGTTGTTTCTGTGCTTACAGATATCGCCAATAAGGTGATGCTGGCTCTTTTTACCGGTGAGATGCTGCTGAAGATGTACAGCCTGGGCCTACAGGCCTATTTCGTCTCCCTTTTTAACCGCTTCGACAGTTTTGTGGTGTGCGGTGGAATTCTGGAGACTATCCTGGTAGAGACTAAGATCATGTCACCCCTCGGCATCTCTGTGCTGCGCTGTGTGCGTCTGCTCCGCATCTTCAAGATCACCAGGTATGTGTTAAAGACATGTATGTTTCATTCATTGTGGGGTGTGACTTTGTATTAATGCTGACTGTCCTCTCTCAGGTACTGGAACTCTCTCAGTAATCTAGTGGCGTCTCTGCTGAACTCGGTGCGCTCTATCGCGTCCCTGCTTTTGCTGCTCTTCCTGTTCATCATCATCTTCAGTCTGCTCGGAATGCAGCTCTTTGGTGGCAAGTTCAACTTTGACGAGACGCGCCGCAGCACCTTCGATAACTTCCCCCAGTCTCTCCTCACCGTCTTTCAGGTTCTGCCACAGTCTGAACCACAGCACACACTCTTCATGTGTCTTCAAACCTGACTCATGTTTGATTTGGATTTATTTTCTGATTGTAGATTTTGACTGGAGAGGACTGGAACTCTGTGATGTTTGATGGGATCATGGCGTACGGTGGGCCCTCCTTTCCTGGCATGCTTGTCTGCATTTATTTCATCATCCTCTTCATCTGCGGAAACTGTATCCTAAAACCTGTTTAACACAACATTATGTGACAAAATAAAAGAGTTCATTATAAAACAGATATTTCTGTTCCTGAACTCTAAACAGACATCCTCCTGAATGTCTTCTTGGCCATTGCCGTGGACAACCTGGCAGACGCAGAGAGTCTGACATCAGCGCAGAAAGAGGAAGAGGAGGAGAAAGAGAGGAAGAAGCTGGCCAGGTTCAATGACTCACAGTTCACATGAGTGCAATGCTTTGAGGTGGTCTGAGGGCCCATAAAACCTTCCTATAAAGATTTCCTGCCCCCTGCCTAATGAGCTCATTAAGTGTATCAGTTATGACTTCATTAGTTTAACATTGAGGAAATTAAGGATCATTTTGCAGAAGTGTTTTTGTCCCTCTGAAGAGCTGTAAATACAGGTGCTTAGTGGGACTGTAAAGCTGCAAACGCACACATTCATGACGCAATTTCTGTCTTACAGAACGGCCAGTCCAGAGAAGCGCCAGAACTCTGAGAAACCACCTCTGAAGGATGAAAAGAAAGAGGAAAAGATTGAACTAAAATCCATCACTTCTGATGGAGAGATGCCAACTGCTACCAAGGTCACTAGCAAGAGGCCACATAGAAACACAGATTAAGGGAACAGATTAATAGCAATATAGTGCACACAGCCTGGAGTGGCGACGGTGGCAACAAAAACATTATAAAAGACATTTTATTGTTTATTGTATGCAATTAAAAAAATTACGTACAGACCACAGACAGAAATGCACAGATGCCAACTATTTTAAATTTTTTGTAATAATTAATTATTTTTAATTACCATTTTACAGTAATTTGTCGGGTGAATAATTATATTTTTAATTATATTGATATTATTAATGATTTATAATAAATATATTAAAACATTTTAAAATTGTTTGCTTTCTGATTTTAGATCAACATAGATGAGTACACAGGGGAGGAGAATGAGGAGAAGAACCCATATCCTGTGAACGATTTCCCAGGTGTGTTAAGAGAATGTGCTAAAAAAATACTGTTTTTTCATAAAAAAACTGAAGAAAGAGTCAAAAGCAATTCTACAGAAGAGCCCAGGCCTGTTTTATTCAGCTCTGGGAGCACTCTATGTGAACTGTTTTTCGGTTGAGCAAAGGCGTCTTTCTCTTTACTCTTGTTGATTTCCCCCAAGTTCAACACATTTCCTGGTCCATGTTATCTTCACTTTTTTTTACAGTAATGCAAAGACGTGTGGAACTGTTGAGAGATGATGTGTCTGATGCACTTAGTGGAATTCTTTCCAAAAAATTCTTGTTTGTTCTTTTCAGCAGCAGAGGAGGACGATGAGGAGCCAGAGATGCCAGTAGGTCCTCGTCCACGTCCACTCTCCGACATTCAGCTGAAGGAGAAAGCTGCCCCCATGCCAGAAGCCAGAGCTTTCTTTATTTTCAGCCCCAATAACAAGTATGAAAACCACATATATACTTAAAGACCTCGATTTTCACATCAGTGGGTTATGTTACTTAATAGTTATTCAAAATCCAAACCCAAAAATGTATCTCAAACCCATTTTTTCTGCTCTCTCTCTTCTGTAGGTTCAGGGTTTTGTGTCATAAGATTGTAAACCACAACATCTTCACCAATTTAATCCTGTTCTTTATACTGCTGAGCAGTATTTCACTGGCAGCGGAGGACCCAGTGAATAATGACTCGTTCAGGAATCAGGTACACACAAACACACACTGACATGTACATCACATTTGTAGCGCTGCTGTTATGAGGCTTTGATACGTGCGCCTCTCTTTTTCTCTGCTAGATTCTAGGCTATGCAGATTATGTGTTTACAGGAATCTTCACCATAGAGATCATACTGAAGGTAAATTTACATTTTAAAGGTAAAAGTGTCCCAGTTCATTTCATGCTAATCTTTCCTACTACAGCCTTCTCCGTGTTTCTTCCATACTCATGTAATTCCTCACTGACTCTCCATTTGTCCGCTCTTCCTCTCAGATGACAACGTATGGAGCATTCCTACATAAGGGTTCATTTTGTCGGAATTATTTTAATATTTTGGATCTGGTGGTGGTCAGTGTGTCTCTGATCTCCTCTGGAGTTCAGTAAGTACCTTTTTCCAAACTAACTGACAAACTAACCAGGACTACTGCTTCTCATGTCACAAATAACATATTCAATGTAACACTTTTTAATACCAATGTCCAATTAAATGCTATTTGTGTCTGGCCAATTCAATGTTGTCATTGTTAACTAAAAGTAAAACTATTCAAAATATTTTTGGTAATTGAAATGAATCTGAAATAAAGTAAATTATAAATATTAGATGGAAAAACTTTAATGAAAATTGGAAACATTACCTTGGCAACTAACTGAAATAAATGTAAAACGTTGAAGTTGAAGTATTAAAATTAAAAATGATAAAAAAAACATTATTTTGAATTTTTTAAATAATTGTAATAAATAAATTATCTTATAAAGCACATAACAAACTGACTAAAACGTAGACTAAAATTAACATGAAAAAGTTTGCTAAAAATATTAATAAATACTATAATAGTATATAAAGAATACTCAAGATGCTGTCTGTATGTATGTATATATATTCATATTCTTCTGATTATTGTTTAATTATTATAATAAAACAATGTTTAAAAAAAAAATTTAAATTTAGCCTTTGGTGCCAATGTAGAATTTCTTTGATTGCATTATTACTTAATCTATTAACAGAGTTGAACGGGGAAATGCATTTACCTCCTAATACCTCCTCTGCTGTCCAGGGGCATCTGCTTCTCTGTATAGTGTTTTGTTTAGGTCACATGATCAGTAATTAGCCATTCTGATTGGAGGAGCTGAACTGTACTGTGATTCACAGGTCAAGTGCCATTAATGTAGTGAAGATTCTCAGAGTGCTGAGGGTGTTGAGGCCCCTGAGAGCAATCAACAGAGCCAAGGGCCTCAAAGTGAGTCTCTCTCTTTTACAAAAAAATAAAAAAACTGTTCAGATGACTCTAACCTACACTTTCCATATAGTGTGATGGATGCGCTGAGCATTTATTTTAACTGAGAGCTTTGTTTGTATCCACAGCATGTGGTCCAGTGTGTGTTTGTAGCCATCCGTACCATCGGGAACATCGTCATCGTCACCACTTTGCTGCAGTTCATGTTTGCCTGTATTGGTGTTCAACTTTTCAAGGTAATTTGTGCTTTCTCACAACACGTACTTCTGTAAAAGAGCAAAACAGTGAAAGGTTTATACATTATTGCTGAAAATCTAGTTCTCTATAGAGAAAATGAATGGGATTTTAGTCCGGTTCTGTTGTATGTGCTGTTGGGACATTTGTGTTGTAAAATGTTCATGTGTGAGAACTGATGTTTGTTTTCTAGGGCAAATTCTTCTACTGCACAGACACCTCTAAACAGACACAGTCCGAATGCAGGTAACATCCCTCTTTCTTTGAGCACAAAGTTTACAGTAACATTTACATTAAAAAACAGCTCATTCATATGTATATGTGTGCACTGTGTGTGTGTATTACAGGGGGTCCTATATATTATTCAAAGACGGGAATGTTGGGAAACCAGTGAAATCGCGTTCATGGGAGAACAGTGACTTCAACTTTGATGATGTCCTGCAGGGCATGATGGCTCTGTTTGCCGTGTCCACTTTTGAGGGTTGGCCAGGGTGCGATACACAAACACACTCAAACTTGCTCACACACATACTTCTTCTTCACACATAATTCTTAAATATACAGTATTTCAATCATGACAACTCTCTGAAGTGTTGTTTTTTTGGGGGGGGGATGGGGGAGGGGGGGGAAATAAGATTTTTCAGCAGCCATTACTCCAGTATTCAGTGTCAGATGATCCTTCAAAAATCATTCTAATATGGTTATCTGGTGCTCAAGAAACATTTCTTGTTAATATTTTTGTGGAAACAGTGATACATTTTCTTGTGATTCTTTAAATATAAAAGAACATATATTAGTTTCTGAAATGAAATATATTCATAAATGTCTTTACTGTCACTTTGGATCAGTTTAATGCGTCCCTGCTGAACAAAAATAAACTTTTGAATGGTGCACAATCACAAAACAACAATTTCTGTAGTCGATGCCAATACATGTGAGATTTCATGTTACCAATTTCTAAAAGCTAATATTGAACCAACTCCGTAAATACTCTATAAATATTACTATAAATTAATTAATAATTTTAAAAGCAGTGTTTCAAGAAGCTCTCTGTTCTCCCACAGGCTCCTCTACAGAGCCATTGACTCCCATGCAGAGGATGTTGGTCCAGTCTACAACTACCGTGTGATCATCTCTATATTCTTCATCATCTACATCATCATCATTGCCTTCTTCATGATGAACATCTCTATATTCTTCATCATCTACATCATCATCATCGCCTTCTTCATGATGAACATATTCGTAGGTTTCGTCATTGTGACATTTCAGGATCATGGAGAGCAAGAGTACAAAAACTGTGAGCTGGACAAGAACCAGGTAGACTGGTGACAATATCTCTACAGGAACACTGAGAGTGTTTAAAAGTGTAACTCTAATTATATCTCCATACATTTCTGTGTGTGTACAGCGTCAGTGTGTGGAATATGCCCTGAAGGCCCGTCCCCTGCGCAGGTACATCCCCAAGAACCCGTATCAGTACAAGGTATGGTACGTGGTGAACTCTACCTACTTTGAGTACCTGATGTTCACCCTCATTCTTCTCAACACCATCTGCCTGGCCATGCAGGTCAGTATGCTCAGTAACTGAACTAATGCATAGAGTCAAATACACAAATCGAATCTTTTTTTTTAAAATCTGTTCGATTATGTGTTTGCAGCATCATGGCCAATCTCAGTCATTCAGCAAAGCCATGAATATCCTCAATATGTTGTTCACCGGCCTATTCACTGTGGAAATGATCCTCAAACTCATCGCCTTCAAACCCAGGGTAGGCCCTGCATGTTTCAATGTACAGTATTATATGAGCAAAGCTGATTTTCATGCCAAAGCGTTCTATTAAACAGTGAATCTAGATTTATTATTAGACTTGTGTCCAGGAACTTCTAAAGATTAAGTCTTTAAAAAGAAATTGTATTTTATTATTTAAAAAAAAAATCTGATTTGAGATGATTAGACTATAAGCTATTCTTAAAATTGATGTCCCAATCTTACCCAGCATTCATTATACAGAACTTTATTAACAGTGCTTTGAAGTGTTTTTTTTTTCAGCCGTGTGCTGTTTAACAACCAGTTATTACCGCTGTTCTCCAGGCTAGATGTTTTCTGTTTTTGTTTGTGTCATCAAATGCACAGTTTACAGTGGATAACACTCTGCCTATCTTCAGAAATGTCACATCTCACTTATTTAACCTATATGTCTTTGACCTGAAATGTTTTACTACAGTCACTAGTTTTGTCCCAGATGAGGACTGAAATGAATGTAACGTAAAATGACAGTCTCTCTCTCGCTCTTCTTCAGAAATGAGTTTCATCGCCTGCCTTAAGACGTAATTCCATCAGTGTTTAAAGAGTTTTATTTCTCGCATAACTTGGCAGCCATTTCCAGTCCATTAAAGGTTTTCCTGCCCTATTAAGCACAAATCAGATATTGTAAAGATGGTGTCAGTAGAGATGCCATCCGCTCAGAATTCCTCACAGGGTGAAGCGACTTCCCATAGAGCCCCAAAAAAACCATCTATTCCTTGTAAACGAGAGCATCACCAAAAATCAAAGAGCGTTTTCTTGTGGTAATGGACTTCTTTAATCAGTCATTTCCTGAAAGTCTATAGATGGGCTGATTTTGTTGTGCTGAATGGTGATTGGCTAACGAAATGCGTTGTCGGTTGACTGTGCTCATGCATCATGGGTACGGCAGCGCTAGTGATGGTCAATTCTGCCTCTCTAACTGCCCTCTCTCACCCCTCACCCCCACCTTCCCCTCGTCCTGTGTAGGGTTACTTTAGTGACCCCTGGAATGTTTTTGACTTCCTCATCGTAATTGGCAGCATTATAGACGTCATTCTGAGTGAGATCAACGTAAGTACATCGCCACCTCTCTCTCTCTTTTCCCAACTCTTTTGCTCTCCTGTCCATCTCTGCTGTCTTTCATTCCCCCTGTGCTTCCTGCCATTCTCTGCTCCTGCTGTCTCCTCCAACTCTTCATTTCCTGTTCTGACGGCAAGATGGCTGCTGTGGCAGGTCGCCCTGTGGCGGTGAGAGGTTTATTTAGGGCACACGTGCAGGAGAAAAAGTGTTTGTATAGGAGAGTTTTTCGGTAGGCCCCGTGAAAGAGAGAGAGCCAACGTTTCTTTTCATCCTCCAGGCCGCGATGTATGTTGTTTTGCTGTAACTAACAATCACACCTGAACTAACCCAGAACCCCTGGCCGTTCTTTTCAGGATGGTTTTGATGGATGTTTGACTGCTGCTGTAGAGCATGACAGGTCCCGGTTCATCATGGGATTCTCTGATTTCGTTTTGATTTCCTCACACCCGTCATTTGATTTTATGATTTTTTCCTCATGTCTTCTGTGAGTTAATTGTTCATGTGTAACTGTTTTCTTCCTTATTTTCTCCTCTCTCCTTTTCTTTCCTTTTTCATTTCTTTTTTATTTGTTGTTTTGTTGTTTTCTGTCCAGCATTATTTTGTTGATGCATGGAACACGTTTGATGCCCTTATTGTAGTGGGTAGTGTTGTTGATATAGCCATCACAGAGGTTAACGTAAGTAATCTCTCTCTCTCAATCTGCCTGCCTGCACCCCCTAACCCTCCCACACTAACAAAGATGAGTTGCTTTAACCCTCCACCCTCACACATAGGCATGAATGTCCTTGTATAGCACTCAGGTGATATATTACAGCTTCACAATCAATATAGACTGATAAACTGATTTGGAAATTGTTACATTAAGATGGATGGTCAATCTTATCGATGTGCCCTGTAATTCATTCAATGCTTATATAAATGTTTCTTTACTGTTGAATCAATTCATAAACCTTCAAACTCATTTTGAAAGAAGAGCCCAGATTTTCATCTGAGGAAACTTGTATTTCATATTGCTGCTCATTTCAAGGTTTTGTATCCACTTTCGTAATATAATATTCACTTTTCTTCAGCTTTATAGGCCTCATTTAGATTGTCAACCAATTTGATCTGGTATGGGCTTGTATGTTTGTAAACAGCAATAGCGCATATGAGGTCAAAATATTTCTTAAACTTGTTACATATCAGCTAGATTGGCTGGGTTTAACCAGAAATCATCTCTTGTAAAATGTAGCAAATATAAATTTGATTAATCTTGTAAAAAATGGGATGTGTCAAAATAGTGCATCTGTGCATTATGCATGCTGTGAAAATGCATATTTAGATTCATTTTTAGATCTTTAGTTAATATGTGGCAGACGTGACTTTGCCACTTTGTTTTGATGTGCAGGTACTATTCAAAACTATCATTCAAAAGTTTAGTGTCAGTAAAAAAAATGTTTGTGTTTATGAAACAAGACTCTTATGCACACCAATGCTATATTTATTTGATAAAAAAATACAGTAAAAACTGTAATATTTTGAAATATTATTACAATTTAAAGTAACTGTTTTCTATTTGAATATTTAGGGCCCAAGCACCAATGGTGCGAGGACCCTATTGGAATTGCTCCTCCTTCTTCTTCTTCTCCAAAGTGAATCGCATTTTTGAGGGCCCAAACATGCTCGAAAATTCACGAAACTTTGCACAGACATCAGCACTGGTGAAAATTTACATCTGATATGGGTTTCAGAGTTGGGCATGGCAAAATGGCTCGATAGCGTCACCGATAAAATTTCAACGAAGTGCCCCTCCTGCTACATTTCACATATGTGTACGAAATTCAGTACATTCATGTGATGTCCCAATACCTACAAAAAAGTCTCTTGGAACGAAGTCCTAAATGCAACAGGAAGTCTGCCATTTTGAATTTCCTCTATGATTTTTTTTGTGCCGTTTTTGCCATTTTCATCTTTGGATCATCTTCAGATTTGGTGAAAGTAATTATAAGGGTTTTGAGATGCTAAATTGTGAAGATCTTGAGTTTTCATTGTAGGGTGGGTCCCTGGCAGCCTGACAAATTTCAATTTTTCACCATGAAGCAGGAAGTTGCTGTAACTCAGGCAAACAATGTCCAATCTGCCTCAAACTTCACACATTTGATAAGAGTTCTGTCCTGAACACATCCATGCCCATATTCAGTTATAGTCATAGTGCCACCTGCTGGCAACAGGAAGTGACACTTGTTACTTGTTACTCTTAGTTCACTTCCAGAATAAAAATTATTTCCTGATAATTTATTTACTCACCCCCATGTCATCCAAGATGTCGTCCATGTCTTTCTGTCTTCAGTCGCAAAGAAATTAAGGTTTTTGCGGAAAACATTCCAGGATGATTTGCTGGTCAAGTAACATTTTTTTTAAATTAATCTCAGAAGCAGTTGAGCTGCCTAACATTTTTCTGGAGAAAGAAAGAAACCTGACTGCCCCCAAACTTTTGAATGGTGTATTTTGGATTTTCAGTTTTATTTGTTACTCTTTATTAGAAAAAGTTTAAATACAAGACTACAGCTCTATGTAAGTTTTAATTTTTAACAACTTAAGGAGTTTAAGAGATCAAAATGTGTTAATGAAGGTTATTTATGATTGACAGCAGTTGTGCTGGAGATATACCCCCTGTTTTGCTATACACATCCATTTCAGCACTGACTGGGTTTGATTTGGTTGGAGTTTTCTCTTCATCCAGCATCTGATTTGATCTGAAGGCATGACCTTTGACCCAGCATTGTGTTTGGATTTTTTTTTTTTCCCCTCTTCTTTCCTTTGAGAAAACTCTGAGCACTTTTTTCTCATGCTTCATTAACCTGTTAATTAATCTGATTAGTGATCTGAAATTAAACTGATGAATCCGTGCTGATAGCCAGTCCCTCCTCTCAGTGCTACAAGGAGATTAGAGTGGAACCGGACGACTCTGTTGTCCCTTAGAAAAGTGTTAATGTCACCCCTCCTCCCCCTGAGGCTGCTCTGCTCCTCTCAGTGCTTTGTCCTCCCTGCCTGTTGGAGGCACTCTCTGATTCGCGGTGTCTAATTGGACAGAAGCGGGGGGTGGAGAGATGGGAGTGTTTGCCAGCTCTGTCTTGCTGACGATGCCACATTGCATCCTTCTCTAGAATGCCTCTTTTCTGTCTCTATGTTCTGCATTTTCCTCCCTTTTTTCAGTGTTTTTCCTCTGTCTCTTCTCTCTTTCTTTCTTACACCCACACATTATTCTTGGTAGGCCTGCTCCCTGTGTCATTAGCTGTTCACCGTCTGATAGGACCATAACCACTGAACTTAATTGGCTAAGCCAGTTATGAATATGATGTATTCAAATAACTTCTATTGACTGACAGGGTGATCTCATGAAATGATGTTTTGTATGAAAAAATATTTGCATATTTGTTCATATTAAAAAAATAATAAATTTCATAAAAAAAAACCTTAAGAAAATCAGCACACGTAATACTGTAATGAAAATCATGTTGGCAAAACAGAATGATTTACATGAAATACAGTGCAAATGATTTATATTTTTACATTAAATATTAAATAATTTATTTAGAATACATTTTAAAATATTTGAATATTCATTTATTTATTTATTGGATTTTTTAAATTTACAGTAGGTTACTCATAGGTGGGGAAGTGAGTTTAAATTTGCTTAATTGTCATAAAAAATTATTATAGTTTTAATGACAATTAAGCACATTTAAAGCCTACAATCCAAGACATCTTAATACTCCTAAATAAACTCTCATTTATATAATGTAATATAATATCTGTTATTATTGTTGTTATTGTTAATAATAATAATAGTTAATAATTTACTTTATTTATTTGTAGGATATATTTTTTTAATTGCAGTAGGCTACTCATAATTAGAGGAAGTGGGCTTATGTGTGCTTAATTGTCATTAAAATATATTATTTTCATTATAATCTAGCACATTTAAACCCAACAGTGCAAGAAATGTTACTGGTCCTAAAACAGGCTCTCGCAGTCTAATACAAAATACAATTTCTTAGTTTTAAGTTTGAGTTCAGGTGAAATATGACCCAGACCTTTATTTTCATGAGACTCGCCTAACAACTGAAGTTCTCGCTGAGCGTCAGCCAGCCGATGGACATGATTGTAACCTCCAGGGGGCAGCGTTTACCAGTGTGTGCCAAATCTCTATATTTGTGCAATGTGAGATAATATCTGTGATATGGAGCGACCCTTTGAAAGTGGCTCTGTGTGGAGATTTTATCATGGTAACTGTCTCACAGATGCACATTTGGAACGAGTAATACCGTTGACCCAGTTCTGTAATGTGTGTGCTACATGCATGGTTGGGGTTGCCAGATCCTCTGCAGTTCTACTGCAAAGACATAATTTAATCAATCTAGTTGTCATCGCCACTAAAAGCATGAAACATAAAGACAGACATTTTAGTCTATCGTGGCACTGCAGAGGATTTAGAAATCAGTCTCTCTGCATGTAGAAATTCAACACACACCTACATACATTCACACGTACACTCACTCACTGCAACACACACACCGTGATAGACCTGCTGAGAGATTCTCGACTCGGCTCATGAGAGATGTCGAATCTGTGCATGTGTCTGCGTGTGTCACCAACTCATCCTCCAGTCTGCGGCTGCAGAACAGCATATGGCTCCTCCTCAAACAGACCATGTGCTGTAGCGCCCTCAGCTGGCAGAAAGACAGACATGCTATGAGGCGTCTCCCCTGCAAAAGATCCAACACACTGACGGACACTTTACCACACATATTCCCACACAAACACACACAGGTGTACAGTGGGTGGTTGGCGCTGCTATAGCTTTCATCTGTCTGCCTTTCTTTAAAGCCAGCTGACCCCTCCTCCTCTCCCCCCTCCTCTGTGGTAAGACCAATGGTACGGACCAACGGTAACCAAAACCCCACCTCTCATTCCACCCAGTCACCTTGTCGACCTGTCCATCAACACCTGTCATTCACCATGTGACTTCGGCATGAACGCATGTGTTCTCTCTCATCATTGTGGCATTGGGCAGGCACGTGTATATGCTGGTAGTGTGTCCATCGCCTCGACCTCTCCCCTCCCCTAGGCTGCGATGCCTGTCATTGGTGCGCTGTAGTCACATGGTCATCGCTCTCTCTGTGTGTAGTCCAGTGTCGGCCTCTGCTGGTCAGCTCTGGTGTGACAGTTCACCACCAACGTGGCAGAGCTCTGAAATCAGCTGGGGCTTGTGAAAATACGATTTCCTGTGCGATGTCCACATGCATGAAGCTAATTCTCAGTTTTGCTTGGTTTGTGTGATGTGTTTTTATAGGGCATGTGTGTGCAGATGTAGGTGTTAGAGATTTAAAGGTGCACTGAGTCATTTTTTTTCATGTTGTGCTTATACTGACACCTAGTGGTGTGGATGCAGTGCCTTACCAAAGAAAAACATTTACCGATGCCATTATAGAAATGCTCAATTCGCAGAATTTATTCCACAAGCGGAAGTTTAGGATAACAGGGGTCTTGCCAAGATAAAACCAATAGTATTTGGTTAGTCATGTGATCTCAAAATGGCGGCTCCCATGAGGTGACCCTCTCCGTGTAAAACAAAACTGCTTTTGGGTGACTGATATGACTGCTGAGTTCATTTTAGATAAGTGATGATTTAAAAAAAACTACAATTTATTACAATACAGTACAATACAATTCTATGTGTAGAAACTTTTTAATGAGGGGAAAAAAACGACTGAGTGCACCTTTGAAACAGAAAGCCGCAGCTTTGTGTATATGTTTAGATTATATAACTGAAGTAAAATATCAGATTTTAAAGAAGCGCGAACAAATGGATTAGCCCATTTCTGCCACATAAGAAAACAATAATGCTTTGGTAAATCATAATTTTGACAAAATTATAAGATAGGAGGTCATTATGAGATAAAAACTAAGATAAAAAAATATGACATACTAAGTTATGCATTAAAAAGTCTAAATTGACATACTAAGTCAGTTATGAGATAAGTCACAATTATGGCCTTATAGTCATTATAGTCTTTGTAGACATTAGTCAATTATAGACATTATAGACTATAGTCTATAAGACTATAGACATTATAGACTTTGTCAATGTCGACTTATTTCACAATTGACTTATCTCATAATTTCAACTTGTCATAATTGACTTTTTATCTCATAATTGACTTACTATCATAATTTCGTTTTTTTTTGTCATAATTTGGACTTTGTATCTCATAATGACGTTTAATGTCATAATTATAATTTACCAAAGCATAACATCTGGAAACATATGTGGTTTAGTGTCTGTGTATGTGACACATACACAGATTCTAATATCACCTGTGAAATATAGTGTTAAATGCTTCAATGACAGATTAGTTCTATAGGGTATTTATTAAGTATATATGATTAGCTGGAAAGATTGTTACTTCAGGGGTGTTGTGTATTGTGGTAGACATCTATAAATGCTTTGCATCCATTTGGAATATTGTCATTGTTTCATAAAGCCACCAGACATCCTCTGTGTCTCTGTAGTTTGCTATTGGTGGAAGTGTTTAACATGCTGTTGTAGACATATTAACTTGATTGTGTGTGTGTGTGTCATCTTGAATTGTTCTGGTTGGTGTACAATATGTGCGTGTGTGTGCCTCTCCATGAACACGCATATGTGTGTGTTTGTCATGCTGAAAAAGGGCCTCCAAAACACTGAAGATAACGCCAGGATCTCAATCACGTTCTTTCGGCTGTTCCGTGTGATGAGGCTGGTGAAGCTCCTGTCTCGGGGAGAGGGCATTCGGACGCTGCTCTGGACCTTCATTAAATCCTTTCAGGTGAGGAGAATAAAAATTAGACAGCACTTGTGTAATTGTACAGAGATGGTTGTACTGTGGTCCAGACTTTATGCCCAAGTCAAAGTCAGGCTTTGTGAGCAATTAAACACCAGCAGACAATCTAATAACAGACTAACAAACACGTTTGTGTTATTATATGGCTACACTAGATGCAAGCAGCATGTTGTGACAATAAAACCTGATTGTTTGCATTATAATCAACAAAACCATCTACACGGCATGCTCTAGTCAATTGATGTCCTGCCGCTTTTTTATCCTGTTTATCTGAAATAAAATGATCAAATGTACAAAAGTTTGGGGTCGGTAAAAAAAAAACTATTATAATATTGTTTTATTCAGCAATGCATTTAAATGCATTAAAATGATCAAAAGTGATAGTAAATAATGTTATAAAATATTTTTATTATTAAATAAATCCAATTTTTTGTATTTTATATTCATCAAAGAATCCTAAAAATGCATGTCAGTTTCTACAAAAGTATTAAGGGTTTTCAACATTGATAATAATCAGAAATGTTTCTTGAGCACCAAATGAGCATATTAGAATGATTTCTGAAGGAGTAATGACAGCTTTGCCATCACACGAATGAATTAGATTTTAATATGTATTAAAATAAACTTATTTTAAAGTGTAATAATATTTCACAATATTACTGTTTTCCTGTATTTTTGATCAAATAAATGCAGCCTTGCTGAGACTTTCAAAAAATCAACCCCAAACTTGGTATTTTACAAAAAAAAAACATATGCATGCATTAATCATATGCGTGCATTGAATTTCATCATATATTTAAATACAATTTTATATCTAAGAAATATTTTTTAATTATTTTATTTAATAACATATTTTACTTTAAAAAAATCTCTTATTTCTAACTATACATATACACTGTTGTTGCTATAAAATTTTTTTTTAAAATTGTTATTTGACTATAGGTCATTCGGGTTAAGAGTGAAACGCAACTAAAAGTGGCTGTTGAAATGAAACATTTATATTCCTGCATTTTGTGTTCGTTGTGTATATTTAATCATTCCTCTTTTCCCTTCTCCACCTCCCTCGGTTTGTTCACAGGCTCTTCCCTATGTTGCTTTGCTGATCGTAATGCTGTTCTTCATCTACGCCGTCATTGGGATGCAGGTCAGACCCAGCTTCATTTGCTTCACACTCTCTCCACATCTTCCCCATGGAAATGTCTCCATGGCTGCTATAGCCCCTGTGCTTGTACTTGGACATGTTGGCGTTGAGCGATTCATGATGGATAATGTTTTTTCGGATTCCACAGATGTTCGGTAAGATTGCCCTGAGGGACAACAGCCAGATCAACCGAAACAACAACTTTCAGACGTTTCCTCAGGCTGTTCTGCTGCTCTTCAGGTCAGTTTCCCACTTGCTTTCTCTCTCTCGCTTTCACTCGTTTAATGTCTCTCTCTCACATTGAGCTCGTGTATTTCTGTAGGTGTGCAACAGGGGAGGCGTGGCAGGAAATCATGCTGGCCTGTTCTCCGAACCGCCCGTGTGAGAAGGGGTCAGAGGTCAACCACAACAGTGAAGACTGTGGCAGCCACTTTGCCATCATCTACTTTGTTAGCTTTTATATGCTTTGCGCCTTCCTGGTGAGTTCCCAGTAAGCAACTGTGTTATTGTAAATCAGCTGTGAAATTTGTTGTGAAATCATCTCCACCAGCATGACATCCTTTACCCCCTCCGCACAATGTTTACCGTATCCATAATAACAGAAGCAGCGGGTTTCCTTAGCACAAGATGATTCAGATCCTTCCTCTCCCACAGATCATTAACCTCTTTGTGGCCGTCATCATGGACAACTTTGACTATTTAACACGTGATTGGTCGATATTGGGGCCGCATCACCTAGATGAGTTTAAGAGGATATGGGCAGAATACGATCCTGAGGCCAAGTCAGTCACTTCATGTTTTGCCATCTTTCACACATCTGCTCTATCCCATTCTAGATTATTAGTAGTGACTGAAACTGAGATCTGAGTTTAATGTGATTGCAGGGGTCGGATAAAGCACCTGGATGTGGTGACGTTGCTGCGCAGGATTCAGCCTCCCCTTGGATTTGGAAAGCTTTGTCCACATAGAGTGGCGTGCAAGGTACAAACACAAATCCTAAAATGTGCTAATTCTGTAGTGCGTTATACACATTACTTGACTGACTTTATCTGTGCATCTGCAGCGGCTTGTGTCCATGAACATGCCTCTCAATAGTGACGGGACGGTGATGTTCAACGCAACTCTCTTTGCTCTGGTACGAACGGCTCTACGCATCAAAACTGAAGGTGTGAAAATATCATACACATAAATATGCATAAAACCAATTCACATGCCAACATACATGCACAGAAAAGTCACTGTTTGTATTTGTGTGCGTCAGGTAACCTGGAGCAAGCAAATGAGGAACTCCGGGCCATCGTGAAGAAGATCTGGAAGAGGACGAGCATGAAGCTGCTGGATCAAGTCGTTCCCCCTGCTGGAGGTGGGTGGTGGCAAAAGGTCAAAGGTCAACCATTAGGTTAGGGGGTCGATAAGATTTTTGTTTTCAAGTGTTTTTGAAAGAAGTCTCTTGTTCTGACCAAGACTGCATTTATTTGGTCAAATGTACAGTAAAAACAGTAATATTGTGAAATATTAATACAATTTAAAATAAATGTTTCCTCTTTTAATATTTTAAAATGTAATTTATTCCTGTGATTGCAAAGCTGAATTTTCAGCAGGCATTACTAGTCACATGATCCTTTAGAAATCATTCTAATATGCTGATTTTGTGTTTAAGAAGCATTTCTTATTATTATCATTATTGAAAACAGTTGTGCTTAATATTTTTTGTGAAAAACTGACACTTTTTAAAAATGTTAGGATACTTTGATGAATTCAAAAGAACAGAAATCTTTTCTAACAATGTACTCTGTCACTCTTTCAGCATAACTGTTGAATAAAAGTGTTAATTTCTTTAAAAAAAAAGCACTGACCCCAAACTTGTGTAGTGAAAACAAAACAAAGGTGTTCAAGTTCTCTTCTCCTATCCCAACACTTCAAGAAGCTGTCAAGTTTATCTTAAAAGTCTGAAACAATATATTTATGAACTAAAATAACAATGCAGGAAGCAATATAACGTCTAACCAGCACAACGAACAAAACCTGAGTGTGTGTTTCCTTCCCCGACAGATGATGAAGTAACAGTGGGGAAGTTCTATGCCACATTCCTGATTCAGGAATACTTCAGGAAATTTAAGAAGCGCAAGGAACAGGGCCTGGTGTCCAAAATTCCTCCAAAGACTGCTCTTTCACTGCAGGTGGGTACATAAGACCATCAGCTATAACAGAAAAGTGTGTTTTGTTTGCATATGAATGTGCCTATTTGTGTGTGTTGTGACCAGGCTGGCCTGCGTACACTGCATGATATGGGTCCTGAGATCAGAAGAGCGATATCAGGAGACCTGACTGTGGAGGAGGAGCTGGAGAGAGCCATGAAGGAAACCGTGTGTTCTGCATCTGAGGATGATATCTTCAGGGTAAAGGTCTGATATTGCCTCTTGTTTCCTCTCCTCCGCTCTTCTCACATCATCGCTTCTGCTGCCGGAGCTTCTGCCCACCTGCATGGGACCATCAGCCAGATCTTCAAACCAACCGGGCTGCGAAGGGTCACAGAGCTGCTTGTTTAGATTCTTTGCTCAACATTGAGGGCTTAGAATAATTTTTTTCATTTGTTATTAGGACAACAAAATCATTATGTTCATATTAAGTTCATAAATGTGTCAAATTGCATAAGCTTGTCAAGTAAAAGTATCAGAAATCATTAAGGAACAGCGCTTTGCCCTCATCACACAGATCAGATGGTTATAAATGAGTGTTAAAGGAAAATCCAAATAGCTCTATTAAGAATTAGTCATCAGTGATGTTAAAATACATTTATAGATAGTTTAGAAAACCCTAAAACAGTATGTTCATTTGTGACCCTGGACCACAAAACCAGTCATACGGGTCAATTTTTTTGAAATTGGGATTTATACATCATCTGAAAGCTGAATAAATAAGCTTTCCATTGATGTAAGGTTTGTTATGATAGGACAATATTTGGCCGAGATACAACTATTTGAAAATCTGGAATCTGAGGGTGCAAAAAAAATCAAAATACTGAGAAAATCGCCTTTAAAGTTGTCCAAATGAAGTTCTTAGCAATGCATATTACTAATCAAAAATTAAGTTTTGATATATTTACGGTAGGAAATTTACAAAATATTTTCATGGAACATGATCTTTGCTTAATATCCTAATGATTTTTGGCATAAAAGAAAAAATGATCATTTTGACCCATACAATGTGTTTTTGGCTATTGCTACAAATATATCCCAGCGACTTAAGACTGGTTTTGTGCTCCAGGGTCACATTTGGCCCATTTACCTTGGTATTAACATTCGATCACTAATAGACACTAAATACAGCTGAAAAAGAGATGGAATATGTCCTTAATGCTTAGGGCTTCTGTATCATAAGAAAATGCCCAGGCAAACATGTACATGTGAAAGACATGTACGTAGTCATTGAAATCTACTGAAAAATCACTGGAGTTGTTAATAGCAGGTGTGAAGGGGGAGGGATGATGAGGTTTGCGTAAATGTGATCACTTTCATGCGTACATTTGTCTTTGCAGCGGTCTGGCGGTCTCTTCGGTAACCACGTCAACTACTACCACCAGAGTGACGGCCACGCCTCCTTCCCACAGTCCTTCACAACACAGCGGCCGTTGCACATCAGTAAATCCGGGAGTCCCGGCGAAGCAGAATCTCCGTCTCATCAGAAGCTCGTCGACTCCACCTTCACTCCGAGCAGTTATTCTTCCTCAGGATCCAACGCAAACATTAACAACGCCAACAACACAGCCATCGGACACCGGTACCCCAAACCTACCGTCAGCACAGTGGACGGACACACGGGGCCGCCCCTCACCACCGTCCCACTACCACGGCCCACATGGTGCTTTCCTAACAAGAGGTATGATGACATATGCTTTCTGTAGTGGAATGCAAATGTGCGAGTTAGTAGGGAGATGTTCAGGTTTGTCAGAATCTGGTTCCTGATTGTGGTTTGTCTCGCCCCTGATTGTCTCATGTGGACCAGGAGCTGTTTCTATGACACTTTCATGTGGTACGTTCCTCACACAAAGACCAAAAGAGACCTCATCACTTTGGAGGGCTGTCGTATGCTCTGTCCATACTGGGGTGGATCTGAAGCTAAATGTGTGCAACACACACAGATCCACTCTAGCATTAACTAGCAGGATCTGTGAGCGGCTTTCCTGATTGGCTGACAGCTAAATGAGCATGTGCTAGGCCAGTGGTTCTTAACTGGTTTTACTGTCAGAACCCAGATTTTACGTTCTCAGCAACAAATCATTTTTTTGAAGATTTGTTCATGTTATTCTTGATGATAAAGGCATGTGAAACAACACATTTATGTTGGCATCTACCTAATCTGGGCGTTTCTACAAAGAACTCAGACAGACAGTGTTATTATTGTAAATTAAAACTTTAAAATAATTTTTATTAATTGAAATAAAGCAGAAATAACATATAGCTTAACTTGATAAATAACTGAAATAAAACACGTTCTATTTTAAGTGCTAAAATGATTAAAACTGAAATAACAAATTAAGCTATAAAAATAAACAAACTAATAAATAAGTCAAAAACACAAATTACACTTAAATTTAAGCTAAAAATTAAAAATCTAAATTAAAATGAAAATTGAAAATATAAAAAGCTAATTCAAAATATTAATCAATACTATAATATATAATAGTATATATGTATAATAATATATAAATAATACTAAAATAACAATACTGACAGATTAATTTGTGGCAAAATGAACAAAAAAATGATAAAAGCACATACAATTACTAAATTACTTAAAATGAAAATATAAAAAGCGAATTAAAAATATTAATAAACACAGTAGTAGTATAGAAGTAATACTAAAGGAACACTACTGACAGATTCATTTGTAGCAAAATCCTGTAGAGTTTGATGGAATGCAGGCCTTTTGACATCAACAAAAACAAATGGAATGAGCCTTTTTATTTTATAATGTGAAGTTGTAGCCTGTTCATCATAACTAAGCATGTTCAAATGGTTAGTTGTATTAGTTTTCATATAGTTTTTCACTTATTCTCCCCTGCTATTAGAACAGACCTCAGTCTCACCAGTTAAGAACTGCTCTGCTAGTCCATGTGCTTGTTTGTGGTGAAGCTCATCCTGCTGGTCATTTCCAGGCTGTACTGGAGGGGCTCTTCATTTAGACCCAAATACAAAAGCATCAATTTCACAAGCAGCTCTGACTGCTATTAAACTGGATGTACTACATCCATTTTTGTGCTAACAGATGCAGCACAATCCTAAGAACAGGATATGCACTTATTTCTGTTAGAGGAGCTCCAGTCTTTATGAAGTGCCCCTTGACAAATCTTTTCTCCTCTTAAATCTAATATCATAAGGTTTCTCTGCAAAAATATAACAGTGCTTCTGTAATGTGACACAACCAGTTAAACCTGTGCTGTAAGGTTTGTTAGACGTCATCAAACCTTAAGCTGCTATAATTGATTGTGTTCACATTATAATAGCCTTATGAGAGCTTGAGGAGAGAGTAACCGCTGTTATCTGTATAGGTGACCTTTCCTCACTTTCTGAAGCCTTCTAAAGAGCAGATGATGAAGATGTGCAATATGCTTCTAGTTCACCTGTGTGTTTTGATGTTTCGTGTAGCTCTGATTCCAGTGACAGCCGTCTCCCTATAATACGGCGAGAGGAAGCATCTACAGATGAGACGTACGATGAAACATTTCTAGATGAGAGAGATCAGACACACACGTGCTTGACAAAGTTTGTTCTTTTTGTCCTTTTCACTTATTCATCTTCTGGTTTTCAAAGGCTCTGGCTGTGGCAGGGTTGAGTCCCTTGCTGAGACGGAGTCATTCTCCGACACTGTTCACGCGTCTGTGTTCCACACCTCCTGCGAGTCCCAGCGGCCTTCTAGTTCACCTGTGTGTTTTGATGTTTCGTGTAGCTCTGATTCCAGTGACAGCCGTCTCCCTATAATACGGCGAGAGGAAGCATCTACAGATGAGACGTACGATGAAACATTTCTAGATGAGAGAGATCAGACCATGCTCTCGATGGACATGTAATACTTCATTCTTGTTTTCATTCATATCAGAATATTTAATACAACAATAAACCACAGGAGGGCGTGAGATAGTTTAATGCATGACCTATAGTAGCTTATTTGCTTTCTATAAATTGGCAAAATGGCTTACTAGAAGATGCTGAATCTGACCCCCTCACCCCCTAATATTAATAGTGGCTTCCAAACAGTGGTCATAATGGTCCCAAAAATAGAATTCATTTGATTTGATTTGATTATATATAAATTTGGGGTCAGAAGATTTTTTTTGAAAGAAATTAATACTTTTATTCAGCAAAAAATGCATTAAATTAATCAAAAGTGACATTTATAATGCTACAAATGATTTCTATTTCAAATACATTTTGGAAAATGTAACTTTCAATTAATCATATACAAAAAAATTTTTTTTTAAATTAGCAGCACAATGTTTTCAACATTGATAATATTAAGAAATGTTTCTTGAGCAGCAGCTCGGAATATTGGCTTTGCCATCACAGGAATAAATTACATTTTGAAAACATATGATTGAAAAGACTCATTTTAAATCGTAATAATATGTGACAATATTGCTGTTTTACTGTATTTTTGATCAAATAAATGCAGTCTTAGTGAGCATAAGAGACAGCTTTCAAACTAAATCTTTTCAACCTTTGTAAAATATAATTTCTTTTTCTTTTTGGGGGATACATTTTGACCCAAACTTGACAGTCTTCTGGCTCCTAGATAGAATTATATTTTAATGTTCTGAATGTGTGTTTGCGGGATGCAGGATGGAATTTCAGGATGAAGAGAGCAAGCAATTGGCTCCCATGGAGGAGGCGGATGTAGGGGAGGAGAGGAGGCCGTGGCAGTCTCCACGGCGACGGGCCTTTCTCTGCCCCACTGCACTGGGTACATACTCACACATTCATTACAGTTAATACAGATCAGTACAATCATTAGTTTCGCTTCAAATGTGACGTTGAAGTCAACTGCATATTTACTTTTCAACACAGGTCGACGATCTTCCTTTCACTTGGAGTGTCTGAGAAAACATAACAGACCTGATGTTTCACAGAAAACAGCACTACCACTGCATCTAGTGCATCATCAGGTAAACTTATGTGTGCGCACTCACACACACACACACACTGTGCTCCACACCTCCTGCGAGTCCCAGCGGCCGCGGCGGGGGAGGGCCGTGCTACCAGCCCGTTCCGTCTCTGCGGTTGGAGGGCAGCGGATCTTACGAGAAACTCAACAGCAGCATGCCATCTGTGAACTGCAGCTCGTGGTACAGTGACAGTAACGGCAACCACAGCCGGAGCGTGCAGAGGACGCAGCGACCCGTGTCCCTCACGGTTCCTCCGGTCACACGCAGAGACTCTATATCCCTGGCTCATGGGAGCGCCGGCAGCCTTGTGGAGGCGGTAAGCTGCATTTTCTCTCTCTTTAAGCAAGACACTACAACAGGGGTGTCAAACTCAATTCCTGGAGGGCCGGAGCCCTGCAGAGTTTAGATTCAACCCTAATTAAATACACCTGATTCAACTAATCAAGTCCTTCAGGCTTATTTAAAAACTACATGTTATGTGTGTTGGAGCAGGGTTGGAACAAAACTCTGCAGGGCTCTGGCCCTCCAGGAATTGAGTCTGACACCCCTGAGACCCCTGAGACAAAACCATTGCACTGATCATTTTTTAGATTTAGGGATATTTTGCATGCAAAACTTGTCATCTTTCAGACTAGTGGATAGAAAACATCCAAAAGACGTATTTAGGTGTTTATTTTATTACACTTTGTCTATTTGCGTCTTGCCGTTTTCTCAAAGGAGAGAAAATTTTTTCTTATGCACTGAGCCAGCAATTTTCATGTCAGTAGCTCTTACATACACCAGACTTAACAGTTTTATTCCTATATATATTCTGAAGGTTTTTAGAGATGGGTTTGTTCATATAACATTCGCCTGACTTATATAACAAGTTATTCTTAAATATGGTGATTTTTTTCTGGCTGTTTACAGTATTTTCTGGCTTATGGAGGGATAAAAAAGGATATCCAAAATCCCCTCTGTAAAAACATTTAACTCTAATAAGTCATCAAAAAATGAAATGATTTAATTTCATAAATTTATCCAAATGTCCAGATTTCTGTTCTGGAAATGATGACTGTGATTAATCAAGTGTTGAAAGTATTTGTGATATTTATTAGTTACATTTTTGTAACCATATTCACCTACACCACACAAGAAAATAATACATAGAACTTTTCCATTGCACAAAAGCTTCTATGGAGTAAAGAGTTTATTTAGATTATCAAAATGTTCCTTGCACTAAGAAAAGAATGGTTTTCTTCACTGCAGAAATGGTTCTTCTATGGCTTCGCTGCAAAAACACTCTTAATGAGCCTTTCATTTTAAGAGTATTAAGTGTTGAAAAGTTCTCATTCGTTCTTTGCTCAGGTGTTGATATCCGAGGGTTTGGGTCGCTATGCACAGGATCCCTCCTTCATCCAGGTAGCAAAGCAGGAACTAGCGGACGCCTGCGACATGACCATTGAGGAGATGGAGAACGCTGCCGACAACATTCTCAACGCCAACGCGCCGCCCAACGCCAACGGAAACCTGCGGCCCTTCATACAGTGCAGAGACACTGGCTCCCAGGAGTCCCGTTGCAGCCACACGCTGGGCCTCTCGACCGCCACGGGCTCCGATGAGCTGCTGGGGGTGGAGTTAGAGTGCTCCGAGGGGAACAGCACTCTGATGGAGGACGAGGACATGGAGTGTGTGACCAGTTTGTAGGGGGGACAGCAGCAGCACGGAGGACTTCCTGTGTCTTAGCCCAGCTCTCTCTGAGGACACTGCTGTCCTGCAGTCTGACCTGTCTGTTGCGAGTACCTACTGTAGGGGTATAAGGCCATTCTGCTTAGCTGAGACTGAGTTGGTTTTTAGTTCGTCCGTGTGTTTGCGAGAGCACGAGCGAGTAGGCGTGTGTACATGTTTGTGTGTGCGTGTTTCTAAAGTGCCTCACAGTTCTCACAACCTTGATTGCAGTAAGGAAACGAAACCCTGACCGAGCAAGGACTGAAGGGAAAAGATGCGCTGCCGTTGCTCAAGCAGTGGGATCTGTCCGCCGGTGGGAGGATCTCCGTCCATCCATCCATCCGTTCATCAGGAGAAGTGTCGTCTGCAAGCGCCCTCACGTCATCCTTCTCCTTTAAGGCTTTCTTTTGTGTTCAGTTGATGATTTGTGCTGCTTTTTGAATTTGATTTCTACCCACAATTCTCTAGTTAGCTTTTCTTTTAATCAGCGCAAGACTGAACTCCCTGAATTGCTCTTTCTCGTGTACCGTTATGGCTTTCAGGTAGCTGCTAGCTGTGCAAGGTACGGGTCATTGCATCAGTGGCCTTTTATTCCAGATCTGCTTCAGGTTTTATTTCCTTTTTTTATTTTCCAGCATTTAGTGTTTGTAATGTTGTTTATCTTGTATTGCAAACAGATGAATGCTGTTTTTTTTTTCTTAAATTATTATTATTATTATTGAAGGCGTTTAAGATGTTTATGCCAGATGCAGTGTTGTGGATCTAATGCCTCTTACAGACACAAAACAATTATTTATTTATTTATTCCTGTCGGAGGTGAAGCGTGTTCTGCCGGGGGTTTATTGGTAGCTCACAAGCTGTAAATGAGCGCTGTCACTCTCCTGGACGCAGGTAGCACTGACAGCTCTCATGGCTGCTGTTGGATTGGACTCACGTTTGCTCTGAAACTACTGACGTTTCTTCACTGCTGATCTCCAGAAACATTCAGCTGACAGCTGCGATTCTGTCACGATCCCACCTGCTCGACACAGGGAACAGCAGATCTTCGGAAGGTCAGTAAAGGTGCACTTTGAGGAGAGGAAGGGTGGAGTATTCAGGGATGTCTGGGTAGCGCATCATTTAAAAAAAAAAACTCTAATGTAGTTCACACAGGGCTAAATATATGACCATCATTATGAAAGTACCAACATCAGCAGTGTCATCATCATACAATGTTATTGATTGCTATTATTATGATTATTATTACTATTATTGTTAAGGATATTTTTCTGCTGGGTTTAGCACTGTTTCCATGCAGTTCGGCAGACACACAGAGAACTACTTATCAATCTATTATGCAAATAAGGTGTTGAAGCGTTAACATTGTGTTGGTAATGTGTTGGCGAGATGGAAGGCGTCCCCTAAACACATGCGCTGATGAGAAACCTGACCAATCCACTTCCAGGCGTCTCTCTGTTCGTGCAACACTAGACCGGGTTAGAAGTTCTGTCACCGTTTTGCACACGACTTCAGACGATATGAATTTCTCTTTCCATTTATGAATAGATAATTATTTTTGTCTTCACCGAGCGTCCTGGCGGTTTGTTCCAGGCCTCGAACATCGCTTTCAATCTCAGTCTCCAGTCCTGTGCCGTTTTTTTGTTGGTTGAATGAGTTCCTGAATGTTTACAGGAGGTCTCTGCTCTGAGGATGATGCAAAGCTTGTGACAAAAACGTGACAAATGTAGCCAGAACCCACCTGCTCTGTTCCAAAGCCGCCAACACACCCTCATATCTCCTACACACACGTGCCATATGTCATTGTGAGGCTGCCCCAGGCATATTTCGAGGCCTTGGTTGTGTACGTGTGCGAGTTTCTCCGTGTTTAGCATATGCAGAGTACGGAAACGAGCGTGTCTGTGTTAGTATATGCAGGATGAGTGCGCGAGTGCATGCGTATGTGCTTGCATACCACAAGATATGCAAAAACAATGCAATAACTTCTGACTGTACAACAGTTTCCTACAGAACTACAGCTGTACAAAAAATCTAAGATACAGAGAGAAATATATTCACTGTTGTGTATTAAGTTACAGAACTTTAAATTGAAGAAACCTGTCATACTTGAAATCGGGTGCATTTGAGTATTGAGTATTTTGAAATAATCTTGTGCGGGTCAGTTTGGTTTGATGTTTTTCTTCTGTTGGTTTCAATGATCTCTGCATGAGGATTCTTTTGGTGTGCCAAGCGTTTTGAGTAACTATTTTTTTTGTTGTTGTTGTTTTCATTTGAAACATTGAGGAAACACTGATGACGGGGAGCGAAGGTGTAAATACAGACGGAGGAGAGAAGCATCTCGGCGTGAAAATGATTTTGCATATCTTGTGCTCAGCTGAAAGGTGCATGATACGCAAGAGCAGCTCTCTCTCTTTCACCCTTTATCTTTTCATTCACTCACCCTCCTTGTCCTTTCTTCGGCAGACATCACAGTGAAGGCGTTTTATCACGGCACCCGTGCGCCGGTGAACGGGCTCACTTTAAATAGTTGGTCATGCACATTAATTCTCGCTATTATTTGAGGCTGCAAGCGGAAACATTAGAAATCCCCTTTCATTTCTCAAGTCTCATGGACAATCTGCATTCGGCGAGGAGATTTAGGTTGGAAATAATGGATTTGGATGCTATGCTTGAATTTTTTTGGTCGTGTTTGCATGGAGTCTAAAGAATTGAATTAGCAGACGGAGTCCTCCTCTCCCTTCATTAGCCAATGATTGTATATTTTTATAGACTTATAGTAAAGAATTAACACATGAAAAGAGACCATATAAAATCATCTATATATGCTGAATGTCAGGGTTAAAATGGCTACACACAACCGTGTTTGAGAATGTATGTAGTGACTACATATAGATAGAAATTAAATTTATAATAGAGAAATATAGAGTAAATAATTCGTATTCACCGCAGTAGCTCCTTTTGAAACTCGGCTCGTACGGCCTGTTATTAAGCAGGATGGTTTGGTGTTTTTACTGAGGGAGGAGTGCAATGAGATTAATCATGTGATTTTGAATCCGAGGGCTTTTTCACAGCTGCTTTATTCAGATCAACACATCACGTTCCCCTCCGAGCACCTGCACATGATAGAACAGTGTGGAAAAGCCACAAGCTTTCATGACACAAAAGCAGCGCCTGTGTTGAATGAAACTGCTAATGAATGAACACAGAGAGCTGTCTGCTCAGGCCTTGGAGAAATGTACCAAATATTTGACTGAATATTTTATTAGTTGCTCAGTGAGGTTTTTGCCCAAATGGTTGTAATGTAGCTTTTCTTCTCTCAGAGAATCAGAAGTTATTTTATATATTTTAATATATGAGAAATATTTATCAGATGGAAGTTATTTCGCACTGGTTGGAGGGAATGTCGGTGACGTAATGGATGACATTTCAGCAGGGGAAGTGTAGGTTGCTCTCCTGATGGGACTTTGATTGATTGTGGCTTGTATTTCGGTTTGCCATCTGTAGCAGTAGCGCACAAGTTTCCCCAATAGAAAAGAGTATATTGAAAGAAATGGTTTTATGTATGCATTTAAATGCTTAATATTTTTGGAAATATAATACCCTCAGAAAAGAGTAAACTATCCATAACAAATGAGCAGCATTGTTACAACCATTCAAGTTCACAACACATTACAGTAAAACATAGTTTTGTTTTGTTTTTTATCTTTAGGGTGTTGTTTTGTTTGTTTGTTTGTTTTATTTGGATGAACCCAGTAATGCACAAACACAAAATGTTAGTGGATTTATTAAGGACGTCTGTAGTTCAAGTATCCGTTCGGGCCGTCCGGTGTTTCTGGGTTCATGCGTGTTCGTATGCCAATTCTGCACGTGTCAGACTGAAGGAATGTGCTGTGGGGTTGACTTTTGACCCAGAGAAAGCCTGGACATGTGCAATGTCTGCCCTCTGGTTTAACCTTTGTGTAGCACGTATCTCTAATGTCCTCCTTTATATGACTGTTAATTTGATATTATAAGTTAATGTAGTGCGTTAATGAGTTTTAATGATAAACTAAAAGCTAAGGTGGTGATGCAATAATCCCAATTTGCACATTTAAACCACGTTTAGTTTGACACATCGTACACATAATCCAAGTAAAGGATGAATTTATGCATAGATTTTAGCTGTTGTGTAAATACTAATTTCGCCCTAAGCTCAAAACGTCAATCTTGCCATAGTTTCATTTCAACAGGTGGGACGATAATTAATGCAGATTTGTTCAGTGGGTAGGTGAATGCAGAACAATTTATATGAACCAATTTGAGGTTTTCGAGTGGCATTTCCCCACTTCTAGTTCCACCCAGCGAATGTAGTACTAGAGACAGAAGGAGATGGGCGGAACGGTAACGATTATGTTGAGGAGCTCAAAGAGTTAATATTGCACAAATCTCCACGTATGAGTGAACCTTTTAACAACTTGTTCTTTACCACATCCTGCTTTCTTTCTGCAGAGATGGAAGTAATGCTCTGTTTGATGGCGCCGAGCTCTGGGCTTGAATTGTTGGGTCCCTTTTTCTCTAATGGGTGGCAGGACTACTCACTCATCTACAGATGCAGCCCACAATTCTTTCTGTTATAGAGGCTGAAGCCCGAATCTGCATTACACTATTTTCCTGCGGTCGGAGGTGATTTGGTTTACGTTTAACAGCTTAAGACTCACAAAGGGAGGAATCTTTGAGCGGATCGTCTCAGTTGCTTTATTTTCGGTGACCACACCAGCAGCTTCTGTAGTCTTGATTGGCGGTACGGATGGGAAGTGTAGTCTTGAGGTCCTCAGCTGTTTGTTAGATTAACGAGCTGAATTAAAATTAGACGCGTGTCATGCTTTTGGTAGAATTCGAAGGCATCAGTGCTGACCATTCAGGTCTCTCACGAAACACCGTCAGAGGTCATTCACATTTTGGACTATTTAATGGCGTTTAGACCCCAGGTGTTATTGAAAACTGTGAGACGTCTGCATGGTCTGTCATTCCCTCCTCTACTTTTGCTGAGACTCTTTTGTTTCATTTCATCATTCTTTCATTTGTTCATTTAGATTTTAAAAAGAATACGCTACGTAAATCTGAAGATTCAATCACTTTTTCTACTCCTATTTTAAAAAAAAACTGAAACGAAAAAAGCAACAAAAAATTGGATTTGTAAATAAGTGATTGTACAGTTTGTATCTGTATCTGTCAGTCTGTCTTTGGTGACAGAGTGTGTCTTGCTTATAACGCACGCTACCAGTAAATAAAAACTAAAAAATATCTTTAGATTGTATGGTTCTTGACAGGAAGTTTTAAATTAATCTCTGCTGTATATTCCTGTAATATTGCATTTTTATCTGAGGAATGATGTTATTAAACAATTGCAAATAAAGTGAATTTCCTAAGGTTTGGTTCTTCTGCATCTTATGAAGGATTTACAACAAGGTCCTCAGGTAAGATCTCACCTGACCAACGTTCTTCCAACTAGCAGAGCTTCTAGATCAGGGATCCTCAAATCTGGCCCAAGAGATCCACTTTCCTGCAGAGTTTAGCTCTAACCCTATTCAAACACACCTGAGCATGCTAATCAATGTCTTCGGGATCATTAGAAAATCACAGGTAGGTGACTTTGATCAGGGTTGGAGCTAAACTCTGCAGCGCATTGGCCCTCCAGGGCAAGATTTGAGGAACCCTGTTCTAGATACACAATTTCAATTCAGGTTTTGTTTTATTATGGTCACATCATGATATTGTAAATGGCAAATTATATTAAATCAAAATAGAAATCTAATAGATTTTTTAACATTAAAATCCAGAGTCCAGCCACTGGATCAACACAATCTGCAGCTGTAAAATAATTTATAGAAACGCAGCCTATGTAGATCATAATGCGTGTCTGCATACTTCCTGGGTTTCTGTTTAGCTGGACGAGTGCGTGTCCTCGTGGTCGATCAGCTGTGACTCTCCGTGATGAAGTATAAAGAACAGATCTGGATTCAGTCCATGATTCACCATAGCCTCATGCAAACATGCTGAAGGGTCAAGATAATGCTGAGAGAGAAACAAACAGAACGGAACAACATGTAATTATATACACACATTACTCTTTTTGATTGGTACGGTTTTTTTTTTTTACATATTTTTGAAAGAAGTCTCTTGTGCTCATCAAGACTGCATTTATTTGTCCAAAAATACAGCAAAACAGTAATACTGTGAAATATAATTACAGCTTAAATTAACTGTTTTCTACTGTAACTTATTATTTTTTTAAATAAACAGAAAAAAAAAACCCCTCTTGAAAATAGTGCTAATTTTGTCAGTCATTTTTAATTTAGTCTTAGTCTTAAGCCCCTTTCACACAGTGCGCAGATCCCGGAAAATTGCCAGCATGCCTTTTAGTCTTTTTTGGGTTTGTTCACACTTGTAGTTCAGTTCACTTGGTTAAATTTGGTCCGGACCAAAAAAAAAAAAAAAAACTTTTAGTCCTGGTCCGCTTAGCATTCACATTGGCATTTTAACACTGAACATAAAGATACAGAACCTAAAGGCATAGGGATCCGTTCACAACCTGATTGGTCGGCTTTTATGACATAGATTTCGTGACCGAACATCCAAAACAATGCTTTGTGTTGGGCTAAATGCTTTTGAGAACTCGTGAAGAGCTCATAAAATGTGTAAAGGAGTCAAAACAGCGGCAGGAATCCCTCCGTCACACACAGAGACGAAGCTACGAGGAGACGTGGTTCTGATGCCCGTACCAAACTTTGATGGGCAACATCGCGACTATATGACTAGAAAAAACAGGTAGGCTTGAGCATTCTGTCCTTTTTAGGGTCACATCTTGTGACATCAAGTCCTGTCTTTGGTCCGTGTTAACGTTCATATTTCATTTGAACCGCACCAGAGTTCCACCTTTTTAAAAGACTCACCTTTTAAAGCGGTCTCAGTCCACTTGTTTGGTGTGCACCAGGGTTCGGATGGCAGCGTTCACACTTACTCAAATGAACCGCACTCAGAGCAATCACACCAGAGTTCGTTTTAAACGAACCAAACATGGCAAGTGTGAACTCAAGTCCTGTCTTTGGTCCGTGTTAACGTTCATATTTCATTTGAACCGCACCAGAGTTCCACCTTTTTAAAAGACTCACCTTTTAAAGCGGTCTCAGTCCACTTGTTTGGTGTGCACCAGGGTTCGGATGGCAGCATTCACACTTACTCAAATGAACCGCACTATCAGAGCAATCGCACCAGAGTTCGTTTTAAACGAACCAAACATGGCAAGTGTGAACACACCAGTCTTAGGGTGCTTTCACACTTGGTTCGATTGCTTGTTCCAAACCCGAGTTTGATTGATTGATGTAATTATAATCGCAATGATTTTTGTCATTTGAGAAATTTATTTTTACATTTCAGGTATTGAACTTTCACCAATAAGCACAAATCATGTGGACTCATACACATGGTTTATTTTATCTCATCTAGTGTACTGATTTATTATAAGCTATTTATTATATAAATTAATATTAAAGACTTAGATATGCACTCTCTCTACATTATAAAAACCGGTAAAAACAAACAAAAAATTAATTAACAGTGAAATTCCAAATTGCAATAATGTTTCTATATTAAAACAACAGTGGTGAGTAAGTGCATTTACTCAGCAACCACAATCACAAACAAAATAGTCAAGATCTCATGACAGAAGACAGACTGGCTGAAAGATTTAAGCTAAACATCTCTCATGGAGATAGCTAAACTCCAGATTACTTGTTTGTCTGCGTTTTCAGATCATCGTCGACACTTCCGTAATGTCGAGCGAGCGCGTGCGCATTGTTGCCAGATTGAAAAAATTAAGCAAAACACTGGGCAGAAAACGTATCCTTTTAACAGAGAAGCTCTGATTTGGGGATTTGAACTCTTGATATCTGGCCACCGCACACATGAAAGATTGCATAGTATGTATCTAGGCTACAGCAGTCCGCAATAATATTTTGTCTCCTTTTTTCGACGAAAATAAAAAACGATTTTGGTATAGTTTTTGTGGACTCATACACATGGTTTATTTTATCTCATCTAGTGTACTGATTTATTATAAGCTATTTATTATATAAATTAATATTAAAGACTTAGATATGCACTCTCTCTACATTATAAAAACCGGTAAAAACAAACAAAAAATTAATTAACAGTGAAATTCCAAATTGCAATAATGTTTCTATATTAAAACAACAGTGGTGAGTAAGTGCATTTACTCAGCAACCACAATCACAAACAAAATAGTCAAGATCTCATGACAGAAGACAGACTGGCTGAAAGATTTAAGCTAAACATCTCTCATGGAGATAGCTAAACTCCAGATTACTTGTTTGTCTGCGTTTTCAGATCATCGTCGACACTTCCGTAATGTCGAGCGAGCGCGTGCGCATTGTTGCCAGATTGAAAAAATTAAGCAAAACACTGGGCAGAAAACGTATCCTTTTAACAGAGAAGCTCTGATTTGGGGATTTGAACTCTTGATATCTGGCCACCGCACACATGAAAGATTGCATAGTATGTATCTAGGCTACAGCAGTCCGCAATAATATTTTGTCTCCTTTTTTCGACGAAAATAAAAAACGATTTTGGTATAGTTTTTATACATTTTAGTCTCGTCTTTCATCATCCACGATATTGCATGTTGATATAGTCACAGTTATCGTTTATTGACCTAATTGTCGTCTCGTGTCTAAATGCTTCTACAGCCAAGACTCTCCCTCAGAGAGGCATGAATACGTAGCCGCAGCAGTGAAGCCTGACGCAATACAACAACAAAGACTGGACTTCCCGACCACAGCTGGACAACAATTACACACAATCAGAGCAGTGACAGCTGGTCAGCTCAGTGGAACCCATTCACACTGAGAGACAGACAGGCTCATACCTCATAGGCTAAAGCAAACGTCCCGCAGTGAATGGCCAGTGATGTTTTCGCCTGAATGTCCATGTGAATCTGAACAGCCTCTTCAGGGTCCACATGCTGAGACCTCATGATTCCTCTAAGCAAAACAAAGCATGTCATAATTGTACTTCAGTTAAAAACAGGAAAACACACATCTGCTTTTTACATTTATCCATTTAGCAGATGCTTTTATTCCAAGCGACAAAAGAGGAACACAAGTAATTCTTCAAGGAACCAACAATATTCATAATATGCAATGCAAGGTTTATTTGACAACTAGATTAGGAAGCAAACTGCTCTTTAAGGTCTTACCTGGAGAAGGGTCTGGCTGCAGCCTGGCGCTTGCACTCTCAGACGTGCATTCTCAGGCTTGCACTCTCAGACACTTGCACTTCCGCTAGCGACGTCACTTGCAGTCTTTGTCATTTTTATTTCATCTCTTTATTTTTAAAATGTGTATAGGTAGTATTTATAAAGTTTTAGCTTTTAGTGCAAGTGACGTCGCAGGTAGCGGAGAGTGCAAGTGGCGATTGCAAGTGCAGGTGAGAGATTCAAACAAAAAGTAATCAATAAATAGAACAAAATAAAAAATAAAAAAGACTGCAAGTGACGTCGCTAGCGGAAGCGCAAGTGTCTGAGAGTGCACGCCTGAGAATGCACGTCTGAGAGTGCAAGCACCAGGCTGCAGCCAGACCCTTTTGCTTACCTGGGCAGATAAGCTCCAATCGGGATGGCAGCCAGGTCAAACGGTCCGAAGCGTTTTCCAATCTCTTTAAATGCTGAACAGTATCCCATATCCCCAGCAAAGAAGAAACGACAATGTGGGCCTACGATAGTCCAGCTTCCCCATAATGCTTTGTTGTCATCCACAGGCATGCGTTTGCACCAGTGCTGTGCCGGCGTGCCCAGGAATGCGGCTCCCCACCCACCAGTCCATCTCTGTGACATTCTCACAGCCTGCCTTCTGCATCCATTCGGCCAACCCAAGAGACACAAACCAGTGCAAACCAGAACCAAAGCAAGCGTTCAGTGCTGCCACAGAGTCTGCGTCGAGGTGATCGTAGTGTGTATGACTGATCACCACTGCGTCCAGGCGAGGAAGCTGTTCTACGGTGCAAGGCGGGTCACGGTAACGCTTCGGGCCCATGAATGGGACTGGAGAGGCTCTCTGGCTGAACATGGGGTCAGTCAGAATCACCAGTCCTGCCATCTCCACCAGTACAGTGGCATGACCCAGCCTGGTCGCTTGCACAGACGAGCCTCTCTGCCCACACTGATCTGACCTCTGGATAAAATATGGCTCCAGAACTGGCAACTCACGGTCTAGAACCTGAGGACAGAAAACAGAAAACATTTTTTTCCCTCCTTTTTTTAAATTTTACATTCAGTTTTAATAATGTGAATAATTTAAATTTACTTTTTAAAATGTTACAGATATTTAAATAAATTTTACATTTTAATTATATACTTGATGTATTATAAAACTGCATTAATGAATATAAAATATAATAAACATTTAAATAAAATAACATCTTATATTTTTATATACATATTTGCTTTTATACAACTATTGATCATTCTAAATCCATAAATTATTATAAAATGTAATGCACATTTTCCTTTATATGAAATTACTTTTTATATTCATAATTTATATTTATTTACTTTTTTACACCTACTTATTAAAATTACAGATTTATAAATTAATATAAAATTGTATAAATGTAATGTTTTATACAATTATAAAATTTTATATTTATAAATGTAATAATTGTATATTACGCAATTGTATAACAATTTATACATTTAGAATGATTATGAATAGGTATAAAAAAAATAAAATGTGTAATCATACATATATAAATATAAAATGTAATCATTCTATATAAAGTAAATACATATTACATTTTACATGTATGAATCTATAATTATAAATAGGTATAAAAAATAGATAAAAATTGAGATAAAATGCAAATATATAATGTATAAATATACATTTTAATATAAAACAACATCAGTATATAAATAAATATATAATTTAATGTAACAGTATACTAAAAAAAAACGATATTCTTTTGGAAAAACTATTTCACCATTCAAAGCAAAATAATTTGTAACATATAATGAAATGTTATATGTCATTCAGCTGCCATTTTTCTACTTTAAAATCCCCTAAACACTAGACTTCTAGAGACAAACCGAATAATCAAATCTTACTTGTTAATGTTTACAGTATTCATGTTTTAAAGCTCAGGAAAATCCTTTGTATGACATTTCAAATTCCACACTGCTGATTGATTCATTGCATTCCCAACGAGTGTGTGTGTGTGTTCACCTCTTTGGCACTGGGAACATTAGTGTTGTTCTTCTCTGTGAAAAACAGGCGAGCAATGGTGCTGTAGGAGGGGAACTGCCATGTCGTCCAAGGGTTCACAAAGCGCCCATGAGAGTCCCGTCTGGAACATGTACCATCTTGCTCATGTCTGTAATCCAATGGGAAGTTATTCCCCGTGGTGACTAAAGGTTCCTCTGCCATGGATGCCCCACCAGCAACTGAACTGCACAAACACCTGTTATAAACATATTTGAGCTGCTTCAGAATAAAACAGGCTGCACATAAACCTTGATTAAAAGAACTGTCCTGCAGAAACTGCTGAAAATATACCTTTATTCAAACATGGCCATTATGGCTAGTAATAGGTTATATGTCGAACATCACCTGACCAAACCCGGAAAACGGGCAAGTTCAAGCTCAAACTGGTGTGCACCGTTTTGCTACGGTTTCCGGTTTGAACGACATGTTTCCTGGAAACGGTGTGCAACGGGGTTTGAGATGCATTAAAACCTGGCAACCCTGTTCATAGGCGCCACCTGCTGTCAGAGAGTGCGTCTCATTCAGACCTGGGGCAAGTTTAAGCTCAAACCGGTGTGCACCGTTTTGCTACGGTTTCCGGTTTGAACGACATGTTTCCTTGAAACGGTGTGCAACGGGGTTTGAGATGCGTTTTCTCTTGTTTGGTGGGTGTGTCAAACATGTCAGCCCAATCAGCAGCAGCATGTATATAAACCACGAGGTATTAAAGAGACAGCTCGCACAATGTAATTAACATCAAAATAAATTCACAAGAGCAAGTATATTGTTTGCACATGTTTATTTACATTAAAGGCAAAATAACTGAAATAATAAGGGCACAAGTATAGATCTGGAACTCTGTCTAAATATCATTTAGTAATTGCAATGTCTTCTGGTCCATATCCTTTCCTTAGGAAGGTGTGCTAAATACTGATTAATGTAACATAAAAATACTATACATATTTATATATTTTGCTATTGTATTATGAAGTGACACTTTCATAAACTTTTCTATACCCCTCTGATTATATAATGGTAAATATTACAATATCATAGCACAACAACAGTCATCAGCAATAATGATAAGCCTCATACTCGCAATAAAAATAATAACACAAAGAATGGCCTTCTCAGCTGCCATAGTTGCAACTCTTGCGTCATCAGAACAGGGTGTTCAACGCATCACCGTTTCTGTTTAAAAAACGTTTTGCACTGTTTTTGTCAGGGCTGAACGCAGCCCAGGTCTCATTGCTTCCGCTTGTCGGAGAACGCGTTAACAGCCGTATTAAATAATAGCGATATCTATGGACTTTTAAGATAATCAGTTAAACTAGCTAGCTGTTTTTATTGTTGACGTTTTATTACATTTTTATATCTAAACGTGAAAAGAATAATAATAAAAAAACTTTTAGATATCAGTCCGCATATATGATGGACATTGGTTATGATCATCATTGGTATCTACTTTGAAGGCATCTTGAGTAAAACTGCTTCATATTTAACTAAGCATATGCAAAACACTTGAACCGGAAGCTGCGTTCAGCCCCGACAAAAGCGGTGCAAAACGTTTTTTAAACGGAAACGGTGGTGCATTGTGCGAGCTGTCTCTTTAATACCTCGTGGTTTATATACATGTTGCTGCTGATTGGGCTGACATGTTTGACACACCCACCAAACAAGAGAAAACGCATCTCAAACCCCGTTGCACACCGTTTCCAGGAAACATGTAGTTCAAACCGGAAACCGTAGCAAAACGGTGCACACCGGTTTGAGCTTGAACTTGCCCCCGGTTAACAGAATACGGAAGTCTGTTGTGCATAACCCCTATTACGAGTGGGAAACTCAAAATTTTCTTTAAGCCCCGAGTTTCCGAGTTGGGGGCGTGTCAGTGAGAAAACGTGTCGGATGCAATGGACGCATCCAAAGACTAGATATGAAGCATCTGTATTGATGGTAAATTTGTTGAAATTAATAAAATGATTAATTGTTTGTAATGTAAAATAAAACTATATGTTACATATACAAAATATTATATTATTGTATAATTACCAAAGAACATATAATGATTCAGTTTACATCACCTTCATAAATTGAATAAAAACAGAAAAAAGCAAAAACACAATGACGCACATTCTTTATTCATCATTTTGTAGATGTAAAGTGTAAAAAATCGTTGAATTTTATGGAAAAAAAGTGAAATCGCCATATTGTTCTGAGCAAAGTGACTTGAATGCACCTGACGTCGTTATTACGACTTGTCAACTCGTAAGTACGAACGTCCCAGGAGGACTTGAACGCAGCATAAGCGCCACACTAGAGGAGCTGAGTTATGAGCGGCCATAAGGGACAAAAACCTAAAACTGAAACGCGTCAAAGTTTCAGATGCTGAGTCTCAATGTGCCTACTTATACTACGCCCTTATCACCTTCAATTGCTGGTCCACATTGACTTCCATAGTATGGAGAAAAAAAAACACTATGCAAGTCAATGGGAACCAGCAACTGAAGGTGAACTATCCCTTTAAAGTATGTACTGTTTTGGTCAAGAAAAATGTACACACTTTTGAGTGTGTAGTAGAAGAGTAGGCAAGCTTTGGGACATACTATCACGTCACACAACTGCGTCTTTAACGCACGCTCTGTCGCTTAGATACACGCACCCTATCACTGTAAACTGGCCTGAAAACGGATGTTTATAAAAGTTTACATTACTGTTGCAGATGAAATATAACACAGATAACATTAAATAAAAAAATATTTTTACCATTTTTTTAATTGATATTTTTAATATTAGTAACTCAAACCCCTTTTTCTAAGCCTCTCTACCTAACCGCCAGTCGCGCACATCCGACATGTTTGTAGTTTTTAACGCGTTTTATTCGTGTTTGTAGTTCTGGACAGAATCCTTCACCAAAGCGCAATGGATTGTGGGCAATATGAGCCATTAGAGTGTGCACGGATCCACACTTCAAAAATCGACCTGAAATAGTAGACCATCCGGGGACTTTTGGCATACTCTTTTCAACATACTATGCTTTGGGACACACTTATTCTAATCACACATACTATTTAGGATGGATAGTATGAACATTGAGACGCAGGGAACGTGTCAGCATGAACAGTTTGACTCTTTTTAAGCTACTTGACGAGAAAGATAAACGGCCAAGGATTATTCCATCAACTTTTACTTCCAATAACTGTCATATCGCCGTAACATGCGTCACCATGGTAGTTAAAACGTCGTAACAACCGCGTGAAAATCGTAAAAAAAAAAAAAAACGCCGTGAAATATTGGAGTGTGTAACGTATAAAGCGCTGTTTCACGCTTTTGTTTGACCTGCTATAAAAACGCCGGTTGGTTGTTACAGAAGTTTCAAAAAGTTTCCTAAACTTTCTTTGTAATGAGCGGTGTACTGATTTCCACAGCCATTCTATTTTTGGCTATTGCTACAAATATACCCCAGCGACTTTAGACTGGTTTTGTGGTCCAGGGTCACATATTATAGTGATTATAGTTTGATCAGAGGTATTTTGAGATATTGACATTATACTGAAAATGTATTGACAAGAATTCATAACTGGTGTTATGAATCCTTTCTTAATTTGAGAAATAAAATGTATGAAATGTATTGTCACGTGTGAATAAAGTCTCTCTGAGCTCACTTGATGTTCTGGCATCTCTTTGAGTGACTCTTGTACTTAATGAATAAATCTGTAACATCAACTCATAATAAAACTCAGACATCTAAACAGATTTACCTATTGTGAAATGAACTGTTGCACCTACAACTGAACTGACCATAAGATCATAACAGCACATGAGCCAGAAAACACTGAATAAATACAATAAATGAGCTGTAACACTTATCAGTCTCATAGAAGATGAGAAGAGGCGCTTATGTGACTTCTTCTGCTTGAGCGTCTAAGTCACGGCACTTCCAACTCCTGGAAGGCCTCAAATGCCAGCACTTGCTGTGAAAGCCACAGTGGCGCAGGTAGCTAAACACATGGTAATGGCACACATGGATGCGATTGTGGGTTCAAATCCCACCACTACATGTTATAATAACAATCTGGGTCAACTAGGGATGATTTGATTCATGATTTTGATTTCACGATTCGATTTTCTCACGATTTGATCAAAATGAGATTGAAGACATTAAACAGTAAATGAAAAGGTGTCGTTTTATTAGGTTATTGCTGCACGTTTCTTTGTGAAATTGAAATATAACAAAACTAAATTTTAAATCAAACCCCAAATCAAACAAGTTACACAAATAAAAGAAATATCTTAATATGAACAAACTAAGGCTTTGTCTGTGCTCTTTCCATTTAAAATTAGAATCAACCACTGGATTTTAATAATGATCCAAACAAAGATGCAGCATACATGCAGCATTAGTTTTTAATCTAAATTAGACTGTATAATTCGAAATCTGAAGCAAAAACAGAATGGTCTGACTTTAGTTTTGTGCAACTATACTACATAAAACATATCTGAACGAAAAAGCAGACGAGCTGAATGAGACGCAGATTCACTCTCTGCCAGCAGGTGGCGCTTATGGACAGCAATGATACAGTGTTTCCTGGGTTACCGGCTGCACTTATGAACACTACTTTAATATGCATTGTTCGGAGGCAAGATGAAAAGAAAATACCACGTAAACTTTTCTAAAGATAGTTCTCCTCAGAGATACATTCATATAAACTCCTACTCCAATTGTATCGCGATTTGTTTGGCATCTCAACTGATTTGAATCGTCACATATTTGAATCAATTTTCGACCGGCTCGCGGTTAATCGTTACATCCCTAGGGTCAACATATCTAACACAAAAAAAAAGCTCACCCTTGGCTCAGCGGATAATTGTTTGCCTTTGGTGCATAAAACTCTTGGTTCAAATCCAAGCATTAGCAATGTTATATAATTTCACAACTTGTGAAAATTCATATTCCCAACAAAAAATACTCAAACAACCAGTGAGATTCTGTAGCTCAGTAGATAAAGTCTTGCTGGTCAATCAAGGAGTCCTGAGTTCAAATCCAACTGTTGTTAAAGTAAAAAATTTCACATGTTGCATTATATCCAACAAAGTGCCTCAAACACCAGCTCTTGCTGCGAAAGCCACGTTGGCGCAGGTGGTTAAACACACATTAATTACACACATGGATGTGCTAAATTTATGGGTTCAAATCCCACCTCGGTGTGTTAGGACACAATCACTACACTGCACTACAGCTTTAAAGCCTTAATCTGATACTTTATTTGAAACTCACAGCTGACAAACAGGTGACTAGTGAAGTATAAGTTCCTTCACACATCCAGACAAGAGATCTGTGGCTCACAGGTATGAGCGCTGCCTCACGGTTTCAGAGGTTGCTGGTTCGATCCCAGCCAGATCTCTGCGATATGTGTGGTGTGGTGTGAGTGAAGGGTGTGCCCAAAGGAGGGGGATACCAGTACGGTCTGCCCCCTGGAGCTTCCGGCATGATGTCCAGCAGTGGTTATACTTTTGGCATACTAAAAAAATTTAAGCTGTACTAGCCATCCCTTCACCACCTACTTAGGTTACCATCATTTGCTTTTTAAAGGTGTCACCCTTCAAAAAGGAAATGATGGTAACCTACACATTCAGTACCAAACAACACACATTATAATTACCTGTCCATGAGCAGATGTCCGTCATTGTGGTAAATTTCCCAGAACTCTGTATGGTCCAAACTCACCCCTTATTCTGTAAAGACAGAAATAAACAAAGACTCTATACTGTATGCACAATAACATTATAAATCTTTAAAAATAGATAATGTGGGCATCAGTTAAAAGTTTTGCCTTAAAAGACTGAAATCTAAAAAGATATATAATCTACATTCAGACATTTTCTGCCCTACAAATATATATTTTGTGTGACCCACACTGAACATATTATCAGAAGCATTAATAATTGTCACCAACTGACTCTATTAACAAACACGTACAGAATAGACTACTATTTACCACATTACAACATCAGCGGATAAACAACACTTTGTTATTATTGCACTTTATAAAGCTTCATAGGAATCGACTCTAGATTCAAATTATCACGGTAATGCAACCACTATCGATTTAATTGCTGTTCTGAAGGTACAGGAATTTAGCAAGAGAGCCAACATGCAAACAAAGTCCGTGTTAAACCCGCATAAAAGATCTCACTGCCTACCTCCACACATGCTTAGCTGTCAAATCACTAGCACTTCAAGGATTGACAGCGCGTGTCAAAAACAAGACCAACATCACCCAAATACTCCAGCAAGCACATTAAAGACCTGCTTTGACATATCAGAAAAACGATACTTCACTACAAACTTAAATAACTCTAAATAAGTACTAGTGACCTTACAAGAGAAGCGCACTTTATGCGTAAAATCACTTACAGATGAGTCGCGTGACATCCTCCATTCATGCACTTTATCGCAGTATATGATGGTTTTGTTTAATGCTGGCCTCAAATATGTGCGGTTGAGTCACATTAAGAGTCTCTCACTGAGCTGCCATGTGCAGAATCTGCACTTTCATAGCTTTAAAGCGGTCTGAAGTTGTTGACACTGCTGTCAGGTGTCATGCTGACAATGATGCACAGTTCGCTGGAGGCAAAGTCCGCTTACGCCCCTAGTGGAGTGGACGACAAACTGCAGGTTACCTTTCCACCAGACGAGTCCTGTTATAGTGCCAGTAGACTGAAAAATACTTCAGGTTTGCTCACTAACTCATTACTTAAACGTCTAGCTTACTTTAACGTTTACAATCTCAAGCAGAATTCCTATTTATCACGTTGAATATAAGACAGGTGAAAAAAAAGTGATCAGCGGCTCCCTCTTGTGGTCAGTAAGTGTAGCGGATTTATTAATCGAGACGCCAAAGTCGAAGAGAGTCGGTGGTGAGAGGACGCAAATGTGTGGATTTATACATGTGAAAAGAAATCTATCTTTTTTTTTTGTAGGATCATGGAACATTCGAATCATAAACATGGAATCTAGCAGTTAATGGACTCAGATCAGCTCTAGACTGATGGGGTAAAATATCCGATGTGTTGAACTGGAAGCCACATGGCCGGAATACAAACACAAATTAAATGCGGGATAAAATATTTTCCAAGACTGTTTTTGAGTGGTCTATCTATTGGTAAAAACATTTTTATTTATTTTCATCTAAAGTGACTTTTATCGTTTTTTCCCCTCACAATTATACAATTAATTCGTGGTATTGTTTGCAGATTTAAGCGGCATTTATAGCAAAGCTTCAATGGTTAGGAACGGCACGTTTGAAAGCTCCCCCTTGTGGACATGGAGTATATCTGCAGGACTAAAAGAAAGAGAAACGCTGTTATCTGGTTTTTCTTGGTATTAACAGAAAACAACTGTATCCTATGATTACATTTACTGTGTGCTGGACATGGGAAGTCTCACATACTTGAGAGTACTGGTTCAAATCCTGCCATTTCTAACATGTTTATATATATATATATATATAAAAAAGAAAATTAAAAAGTAGCTTTGCCATGTCCAGCTCAACTGTTCAACATATGAAATGAATACAAGCTGTTTTACATGTGGACTCGTGTTCAAATACAAAATTGCTTTTAGCAATTTTTTTAGCATAAACAGCAAAAATAAATAAATTAACTCTTTAAATTCAGAAAGCTTGGGCTCAGATGATAATTGTTTGCCTTTCATGCCTTAAACTCTTGGTTTAATATCCCACTACCAGAGCTCACTGGCTCAGTAGATAAAGTGTTGCTTTTCAATCAAGGAGTCCTGAGTTCAAATCCCACTATTGTTAAAGTAAAAAATTTCACATGTTGCATTATATCCAACAAAGTGCCTCAAACGTCAGTTATTGCTGTGAAGGCCACGTTGGCGCAGGTGGTTAAACACGTTAATTACACACATGGATGTGCTAAAGTTGTGGGTTCAAATCCCACCTCGGTATGTTAGGACACAATCACTACACCACAGCCTTAATCTGATACTTTATTTGAAACTCACAGCTCACAAACAGGTGACTAGTGAAGTATAAGTTCCTTCACACATCCAAACAAGAGATCTGTGGCTCACAGGTATGAGTGCTGCCTCACGGTTTCAGAGGTTGCTGGTTTGATCCCAGCCAGATCTCTGCGATATGAATGAGTGGTGTGGTGTGAGTGAAGGGTGCGCCCAAAGGAAGGGGATACCAGTACGGTCTCCCCCCTGGAGCTTCCGGCACCATGTCCAGCAGTGGTTATACTAAAAAAAAAAAATTTAAGCTGTGTAAAATTTCACACTCGCCATCCCTTCCCCACCTACTTAGGTTACCATCATTTGCTTTTTAAAGGTGTCACCCTTCAAAAAGGAAATGATGGTAACCTACACATTCAGTACCAAACAACACACATTATAATTACCTGTCCATGAGCAGATGCCCGTCATTGTGGTAAATTTCCCAGAACTCTGTATGGTCCAAACTCACCCCTTATTCTGTAAGGACAGGAATAAACAAAGACTCTATATTGTATATGAAGCTTTCAGTTTTACAAAAGTATTATAAATCTCCATAACACTAATAGATAACATGGGCATCAATTAAATGTTTGCCTTTAAAGACTGAAAACTAAAAGATCCTCTATAATCTTGAAGGTGTAACCCCTTCAAAAAAAAAAAAAAAATTATGGCAACCGACACATTTACTTCCCAACAACACACAGTCATACATTAAAAGCATTACCTGCCCATGAGCAGATGTCCATCATTACAGTGAATCTCAGTCCACGTGTCTTAGAACTTTGTATGGTCCAAACACTTATTCCTTATTCTGTAGAGGAAAAACATGAATAATAAAAACTTTATAAACATAGACATAAACATACACTTAGCCTTATTCATATTGTATGCAACTTTCAATTGCACAAGGGAATTATAATTCTTTATTTACACATTTGCTGCCCAAAAATACACAAAATAACAAAAAATTTACTGAAAGGCGAAACTTCTTAAAGGGATAGTTCACCCAAAAATGATTGTTTTTTATCTGTTATTTAATTTGAAATATAAAAATATATTTAATTTGATGTTTATCTGCTTACCTCCAGGGCATCCAAGATGTAGGTGACTTTGTTTCTTCAGTAGAACACAAACAGAGATTTTTAACTCCAGCCGTTGCAGTCTATCAGTCGTATAATGCATGGCAATGGTAACAAAATCTATGAGAGTAAAAAAAACATGCACAGACAAATCCAAATTAAACCCTGCGGCTCGTGACGACACATTGATGTCCTAAGACACGAAACGATCGGTTTGTGCGAGAAACCGAACAGTATTTATATCATATTTTACCTCTAATACACCACTATGTCCAACTGTCTTTGGGCGCGCGCACGGCATCCGGTGCGTGAGGTGTGTACGCGCTCTGGCGTCGTTTACGCAAGCGCCGGAAGTGATCTCTCGGGTGACTTTCCACGTATTCCCAACTTCTGAGCCTGCTCGCCTGAAGTTATGGTTGATTGCTCTTCGGCTGGATATTAACACACCCATTAAATGCAAACTACGCCAGAGCGCGTATACACCTCACACACCGGATGCCGTGCGCGCGCTCAAAGCAGTTGGACATAGTGGTGTATTAGAGGTAAAATATGATATAAATACTGTTCGGTTTCTCG
>NW_015546048.1:48296-49002 GCF_001515605.1 Sinocyclocheilus anshuiensis | reverse complement strand
CTCTTTGTCGCCATCTCTGTTTGAAAACCTGGAATTGCAGCTGTGTGCGGAATTATCTTCCTTGCGTGGGTTGTGAGTGGGCCAGGCTCCAGCACTGATGAATCTAATGTTCTGAAGAGTATGTGCGGCAGTCGGTCACCCCACCGGTGTGGATATTTACTGTACTTCGCAATCACAGATTCTAGCCTAGGTCTTGGAATATGACCCAAATAAGAATTTTCACCATATATTGCCATCTGAACAAGTAAGTAACAAGTCTGCCATGTTTTGAGGAAAAAGAGGAAAAAAGCATTACCATAAATCTGGCTATCAATGGTGATTAAATCTAAAGATCGGTTCACATCAAACACATCAAACCGTTCAAATTTAGTGTGTATTAGCGTGTAGATTTCAATTTCTGCACAGTCTAATCTAATTGTCACATTCTTCAAATTTCATATTAAGAAATTCTTTTAACCCAAAAAGCAAATTTTGCTCCCTTCGAATTGTTTTTTTTTTTTAAATACAAATCTTTGTAATCCCAGGCTATCTGTAATCAGAAGCACATTTAAAACTGGAATATAATTAAATGTCACGTGTTTCGTGTTTCATAAACACATAATCCTTTATGGATTACAATCCGCCATCAAAATGATACATTTCTGGCTGCTGGCTGCTGTGAGAAAAGGCTATAAACGATCGGCCACCTGCAGGATCCTCACATGCG
>NW_015546048.1:46603-48204 GCF_001515605.1 Sinocyclocheilus anshuiensis | reverse complement strand
TGTGTTAAGGCCCTGTCCACACGAACGCGGTTATTTTTAAAACCGCAGCTTTTTCTACGGGGTTTGGCTGTTCGTCCACACGCAAATGCAGAAACAGTTCACTGAAACCGAACATTTTTGAAAAATGCAGTGTTATCGTGTAGACAGCGAAACCAGAGTTCCCTTTCGATACTACAGTCGTACTGCGTCTTGCTAGACGCATATGGGAAAAAAGCCTTTTTTCTCCTGAACTGAAGCCTTTTCATGCACGCAGTGAAACTGCACGGCCATTGGTTCGTGCAGTGTATTAAAAAACTAACCAATGGCTAGGCAGCGGGGCTGCATGAGCCTATAGCGACGAAGCCCGCCAAGCCTGCCAAAGCCCGCCAGATTGGGCGGGGCATCTGGCTATATAAGCGGGCGTTCGCCACAGGATTATCAGATTTCTTCTCCTTCAGCAACGAATCTACGCTCATCACTGATGAGCTTTTCATCGCTGTTGACACTCCTCGCAGCTGGATTGAAACCTCCCTGCTCAGCTGACCGGCTCTCTTTGCACCTCAGCATCGCAGCAGTTCCAGTCCTGTTCCCCTGCCGCCATCCGGCGATACTGAAAGAGCTTATTTCTAGCAGGTAAGTCCTAAAAGAGCAAATTCTAGCAACGTTGTTGCAAATGTCGTTCTGCGAGTGTGGCTCGTGCAGGGAATCTTGCACGATGCAGAAGGGCAGTGAGTGCCGTCACCTGTCTGGGCAGCCCCCACACAGAGACTGCTCGCTCACTGAGACGGAAAGCTCTCGTTGAAAGCATGAGTCATGCCCTTCTCCACTCGCGGACCACCTTCACTGAAGGCAGCCCCGCTCTCCCGTTTCTCCTCTCTCAGCGAGCCTCGGAGAGGGAAACAGCGGAGTCAGGGAATAAGCAACCGGGTTGATTGATCTCATTCCGGCTCTGTGCCTACTTGCTCTCTCTCCCCATTGCACTCGCGGACCATCTTTCACTGAAGGCAGCCCCGCTCTCCTGTTTCTCCTCTCTCAGCAAGCCTCGGAGAGAGAAACGGCGAAGCCTGGGAACTAAGCAACCGGGTCTGAGCGATATCACGCCGACACAGAGCCTGCGTACTCGCTCTTCCCACTGTGCTTCGATCTGTATCTTGCACGTAAGGATCAGTGTCCACCTTTACATCGAGCGGTTCTATCCTCCTAAGTAGATCGGAGCAGATGCTGCCACTGGCAGCTTCGAATTGTGTGTGTCACTATGACTGCGCTCACAGACACGGGCTGCTGTTACCACGAAAGCAGTCTGCCCCTGTTCGTTCGTGGAAGGCGGCCCCGCCTCCCCGCTCTCATGTTTCTCTCCTCCCAGTTACCTCGGAGGAAGCAACGGCGAGCTTGCGGGTTGAGCGATCAGGCAGAGCTATTTCATGCTGACACACATCAGGCGTGCTTAATCTGCCAGTGTGTGTTACACGGGAGAATCAGTGCTCCTCGTTCACGAGCAGCTTAATCTTCGTGGGCAGATCAAAGCAAAACGCTGGCAGCTTCGCATTTGTGTGTGCGTTGCTGAGCCCCGCCTCCCCCGTGCTTGTGTTTCTCTCCTCCCAGTTACTCGGAGGTAGAAATGA
>NW_015546048.1:45501-46424 GCF_001515605.1 Sinocyclocheilus anshuiensis | reverse complement strand
CAGGGAATCTTGCACGATGCAGAAGGGCAGTGAGTGCCGTCACCTGTCTGGGCAGCCCCCACACAGAGACTGCTCGCTCACTGAGACGGAAAGCTCTCGTTGAAAGCATGAGTCATGCCCTTCTCCACTCGCGGACCACCTTCACTGAAGGCAGCCCCGCTCTCCCGTTTCTCCTCTCTCAGCGAGCCTCGGAGAGGGAAACAGCGGAGTCAGGGAATAAGCAACCGGGTTGATTGATCTCATTCCGGCTCTGTGCCTACTTGCTCTCTCTCCCCATTGCACTCGCGGACCATCTTTCACTGAAGGCAGCCCCGCTCTCCTGTTTCTCCTCTCTCAGCAAGCCTCGGAGAGAGAAACGGCGAAGCCTGGGAACTAAGCAACCGGGTCTGAGCGATATCACGCCGACACAGAGCCTGCGTACTCGCTCTTCCCACTGTGCTTCGATCTGTATCTTGCACGTAAGGATCAGTGTCCACCTTTACATCGAGCGGTTCTATCCTCCTAAGTAGATCGGAGCAGATGCTGCCACTGGCAGCTTCGAATTGTGTGTGTCACTATGACTGCGCTCACAGACACGGGCTGCTGTTACCACGAAAGCAGTCTGCCCCTGTTCGTTCGCGGAAGGCGGCCCCGCCTCCCCGCTCTCATGTTTCTCTCCTCCCAGTTACCTCGGAGGAAGCAACGGCGAGCTTGCGGGTTGAGCGATCAGGCAGAGCTATTTCATGCTGACACACATCAGGCGTGCTTAATCTGCCAGTGTGTGTTACACGGGAGAATCAGTGCTCCTCGTTCACGAGCAGCTTAATCTTCGTGGGCAGATCAAAGCAAAACGCTGGCAGCTTCGCATTTGTGTGTGCGTTGCTGAGCCCCGCCTCCCCCGTGCTTGTGTTTCTCTCCTCCCAGTTACTCGGAGGTAGAAATGA
>NW_015546048.1:927-44902 GCF_001515605.1 Sinocyclocheilus anshuiensis | reverse complement strand
TAGGAAAAAGCCTTTTTTCTCCTGAACTGAAGCCTTTTTTCATTCACGCAGTGAAACTGCATGGCCATTGGGTCGTGCAGTGTATTAAAAAACGAACGAATGGCTAGGCAGTGGAGCTGCACGAGCCTATGGCGACGAAGCCCGCCAAGTCTGCCAAAGCCCGCCAGAATGGGCGGGGCATCTGGCTATATAAGCGGGCGTTCGCATTTGTGTGTGTGTCACTGAGCCCCGCCTCCCCCGCGCTTGTGTTTCTCTCCTCCCAGTTACTCGGAGGTAGAAATGACAAACTCGCGGGTATGAACGATCAGGCTTGAGTGATTTAATGCCGCAAAGCCCCCGCATGCATCACTCTCCACGCAGCTCTTTGATCTGCCAGTGTGTTTACACGTGGGGATCGGCGCCCCCTCTTTGTCGAGCGGCTCAATCTTCCTGGGCGGTTTGGAGCAGAACGTTGTCACCAGTGATTCAATATCGCTGACAGCTTTGTATTTGAACGCGCCTCTCGCCTGGGCCACGCCAACGCTGAGGCTGTGCTGCTGAGACAGACCGCTCTTACAACGAGAGGTCATGTCTCACTCTGCTTTGCTCGCGGCTCAATTTCTTCAATGAAGACGGCCCTGCCCCTCCCCTCATCCGCTACAAGCGGATTTGAGAGAATGCGTGCAGCATTTTTGATCTGCCAGAGTGTTTACACATAAAGATCATCAAAACTCCTCTTCTAATGAGTGGTTTGATCTTTTTAGGTGGATTAAAAGAGAATGCTGTCACTAATGATTATTATCACTGACAGCTTCAAATTGAACGCGTCTGGGCCACGCCCACGCTGAGGCTGCGTGCACGGGGGCTGACTGCTCTGCTATGAGAGCATTAAGTCTAGCGAAGCATTTTTTGAAAGCATTTTCAGGGAAAGCAAATTTCCTCTTCTGAGTGTGGGGTCCCCATACGGCGACCAGCCTCTCAATTTAATCCAACCCCTTGTCACACGGGCTGAGGCCTGTCGGGCCATCCCTGTAGTGCCAATCTGGGTGTTGGAGATAATAAAACGAGGTTATTCACTGCAATTCGCTCGAATACCTCAGCTCGTTCTCACCTCAGCTTAGACCAAAGACGCACACGTCCTGCGCTCAGAGGTGATGAATTTGCTGGTGATAGGAGCCGTAGAAACTGTTCCCCCAGCTCAGAGCGAGTCAGGCTTCCACAGCCGCTACGTCCTCGTCCCCAAAAAGGATGGTGGCCTCCGGCCCATCCTCGATCTCAGACACCTGAATCACGCCCTCATGAAAAGGTCATTCAGGATGACTATGCTGAAACAGATCCTTGCGCAAATTCGCTCAGGAGACTGGTTCTTTTCGCTGGACGCATACTGGCCCCCTGCACTTTTACGAAGTGCATGGATGTGGCTCTCTCCCCTCTGAGACAGGTGGGAATCCGCATTCTCAATTACCTCGACGACTGGCTCGTTCTGGCCCAGTCAGAGGCAGAATTAATATCACACAAGACCCTCCTCTGGCAGGCTTGGCGGGCTTCGTCGCCATAGGCTCGTGCAGCCCCGCTGCCTAGCCATTGGTTCATTTTTTAATACACTGCACGAACCAATGACAGTGCAGTTTCACTGCGTGAATGAAAAGTTGCTCTTGACAGTGCGTCATAGCATGCGTTTGCGTTTTCGTGTGGATGGAGATTTTTTTAAAAACAGAAGAAGGAAAAACTCCGTTTTTACAAAATACCCGTGTACGTGTGGACATGGCCTTAAGGCGATAGTTTTGAACACTGGCTGGTTATGTACTTCCTCAAATATTGATTTCGGATAATTTTTAACCAAAAAAATTACCGGACTGCAGAATAGCCTAGTAGCCGGGACAACTTCTTTATGTTTACAGAAGTGACGTAATGACGCAGTGCCATGCTTGAATTTCCTGCGAAAACCTACCCGTACTGTTCAAATTAGAAAACATTATTATAAGCTTACCGTTGTGAATCGGGCTAAAGTAAGGCGATAGTTTCGAGCACTGGCTGGTTATGTACTTTCTCAAATATTGATTTCGGATAATTTTTAACCAAAAAAAGTTACGGACTGCAGCTTTAACTAATCAATTATTCTTAATAAAAAAGACATTATATATCTAAAATGTATTATCTATTTTAAAAACAGTGGTACTGAAGGCGCGTAATGTCATCTGATTCTAGCGAATGTAACTTATATCTTTCATCTTACTATTTTGTCGAAAAAGCAGAAGCCCAGGAAGTCGAGGACTAGGACTATATGCACCAGAATCCCAGAACAAGATTCAAGAAACATTGTGAGCAAATGCAAAAGCAAGTGCAAAGCAGAACAATGTGCCAGTCACTGTCTAAATGTACCATAGTCCAATATGAATTGCAGCATATTAATGCTGCATATACATGTGCATCTCAATAAATTAGAATGTCGTGGAAAAGTTCATTTATTTCAGTAATTCAACTCAAATTGTGAAACTCGTGTATTAGTTGAATTACTGAAATAAATGAACTTTTCCACGACATTCTAATTTATTGAGATGCACCTGTATGTGCTCTGTTAGACAGTTATATACAGTTTTACATTTCAAAATGACATCAAAATGTATCTGTGCTATAATCATCTTATACCATATAGCTAAAAGTAGGAAAAACATGAAGCAGCAGGGGAACATCAGAGCATCCCACATCACTTTTTTTTAATACAATGACACTACAGACATCAACAGAGATCAATGGAATTTACTACTTTTTATATCACATACGTAAATGTAGCTACTGGCTTTAGTTCATCCAAAGCATCAATTACTGATTAATTTATACATACAGGTGCATCTCAATTTATTAAATACACGAGTTTCACAATTTGAGTTGAATTACTGAAATAGATGAACTTTTCCACGACATTCTAATTTATTGAGATGCACCTGTACTTTAATGCCTGCTAGTAATTTTACAAGAGAGTCGCGATTCATGAGGTAAGAGACTAACTACTTACATCAAAAGTAGACATTAAGATTTCAAATGCACGATCTGTACTTGTTAAATCTGTTCAAACGTGAGTTGTGCAGACTGTTTGCAAGCGATCCAAAGGTGTCATGCTGAACGTGAAATGCGCTTTTGCCCCTAGTGGAGCGGATGGCAAACTGCACTTCAGTATCTAGCTAGCGGAGGAGTTTACAGTCTTTATCTCGTCACTGTAACATAAATATGATTATTTTATATGAGTTTGGGTTGGTGGAGGCGTCTACTCTTAATGCCTAAGTGTCCCAGATTGATACCAGTTTCGTCACGTGCTACTTGTTACTTTTCCCAATGCTGGTGTGGTGGAACAGAGCCATTTAAGAAAGCGCGTTTTAATTATCTTACAGAGATTACAGACTCATATTTTGTATTTAAAGACTGCAAGTATTATATACCATTGATAAACACATTCTTATTTTACAATAAGAAAAAAAAGTGACGTTGCATTCTCACATCTGACAAGTATTTTCTGTCTGTGGATATGCTATGGTTGTTTAATAACGTCGCAGAACTTAAGGGAGGAAACAGGTCAGCAGAAGGTTTCTATGAGAAACAGACTGCAGACCGTGTTATCCGCCACAACACACAGTAATAGATCACAGATTTCTGGGTGGATAATCTCATCATGGACAGATGTCACATGCAGCACAGCAGATAAACAGACCTCATCCAGGCATTTACTGCACAGACTAATCCTCTGTTTTGAGCTTTATGACAATCTCTCCACGTGGACACATTTACAATGCACTCTGATCTGAGTGGTCAAAAAGTTTATCTCCTTATCGAGGTTAATTTTGGGTAAAGGTACATTAAAGTAATGTGTGTGTGTGTGTGTGTGTGTGTGTGTGTGTGTGTGTGGAGACGTTTATATATATAAATATATATAATATTATATATGTAACCAAAGCTGGTTACAATCAGTGTACATGGTAAATTTACCCAGCAAGTGCACAACTGATCCACAGTAATCAGGGCTATATGACTACACTGCAGGTTGATGCGGCAGAATAATGCATTTGGCATTATTTACATTACAAATATGTCATGATTGCTATTGTTATGAGATATTATTAAAATGAGTTAAGAGCGCAGTCGAAGATCAACTTTTGCTCTGTTGGTGTTATTTAACATGTTCCATTGCACCATTTTGGTAATTTATTGTAGGGGATGCCAGGGCTATTCATAACACGGCAAGTTAAATGCAATAAATCTCTGCAATCACAATCATGGCAAGCTAGAGCAATGACACTCAGCACATGCTTTTATTAAAACATACAAAAAAAAATTAAATAATAATATATATATATAATGCTAATAATGTTTTATTTAAAGTCATTTCGAGAGATTTAAGGCATTCCTCTTTCAGCAAAATGGAGCAACTATTATAATTCTAGACACACAAACACACACACACACACACACATTATAAGAATTCTAAAGGGAGACACACACATACACACACACACACACTATTTATTGCACACATTTACCTCATAAACCTTTCTTATGTCTCAAAAGTCAAGAAACAGCTTATTTAAATCAATAAACAGATAAAAACATTAAACTAAATGAACATTATGAAACAGGCAATAAATGCACATCAAAGAAGTAGAAATGGACGTGATTACAGTTTTTTTTTTAAATGCCTACACACAGTTTTTTAAACTATGGCTCCATTTCTCAAAACTCTACACACAAAACCACAAAACACACACACAACACGCAAAACATCACACATATCTTGCAAAAGCAAACACTTCATTCAAAACTATTTTAAATCTTCTACACGCCAAACTACACACAGATGTGAAAAATGTATAACACTACTCTCGTGTGTCTTTTGCTTGTTCAGAGTGCAGTGGAGTGCACAGGAGTTTGTCATAGCACATGCATATGCACAAATACACCAGTATGCATGTACAACTACATTTTACACAGTTATGCAACTGACTGAATCAGTACTGAACTGACTGTATAATGACACTATTGACTTGTTAGAGCTTCTTTACAGCAGAATTTGAATTCGATACTATTGTGAAGCTGCTGTGAAACAATCTATATTGTATAAAGTGCTTTAGAAATAAAGTTGACTTTCTGACTTGGCTTGTATGCATATTCAGTGTATATATGTATGTGTGTGTATGTATGTACTGTACATATACACACACATATACACACACATAGTATATAATCATACACATATATCTCTCTCTCTCTCTCTCTCTCTCTCTCTCTCTCTCTCTCTCTCTCTCTCTCTCTCTCTCTCTCTCTCTCTCTCTCTCTCTCTCTCTCTCTCTCTCTCTCTCTCTCTCTCTCTCTCTCTCTATATATATACATACACACACACACACACACACACAACATAAACAGAAATGTAGGGGTTAAAAATAATTTCTTTCTCAAAACACTGGGTTTTGTGAACAAATTATATATGTGTTTTCACACATGATCACTGGGTGTAGGTCATCAGTAAATGAGTGTGGCATTTAAATGGCATTGTTTCCCAAATAAAACAAAAGAGCTGTTAGTTGAATGATGTGTGTAATACTGTTTAGAGTTTTGCAAAAAGTTTGTTTCACAATAGCAACATGAGTTTAAAGCATGTAATGCGCTTGTAGGGTTGCAGACTTGGCTATTGTGAAGCTGCTGTGAAACAATCTATATTGCCTAAATAAAGTTGACTTTCTGACTTGGCTTGTATGCATATTCAGTGTATATATGTATGTGTGTGTATGTATGTACTGTACATATACACACACATATACACACACATAGTATATAATCATACACATATATCTCTCTCTCTCTCTCTCTCTCTCTATATATATATACATACACACACACACACACACACACAACATAAACAGAAATGTAGGGGTTAAAAATAATTTCTTTCTCAAAACACTGGGTTTTGTGAACAAATTATATATGTGTTTTCACACATGATCACTGGGTGTAGGTCATCAGTAAATGAGTGTGGCATTTAAATGGCATTGTTTCCCAAATAAAACAAAAGAGCTGTTAGTTGAATGATGTGTGTAATACTGTTTAGAGTTTTGCAAAAAGTTTGTTTCACAATAGCAACATGAGTTTAAAGCATGTAATGCGCTTGTAGGGTTGCAGACTTGGTCTAAAGATTAGGTATATGAGTGAATGTTTTCAATGAGTGGGCTTCAAGTACCACTTTTAGTGTCTAAGCATGTAATAAATAGCGTAGGCAATTGGTTAATGAATAGTTAATTTGTTAAAAACGTGAAAGCGTTACCAATTTGTAATTTTAATAAAATCTACAGACTTTGCTATATAACCGCTAAATGTGCGGTGCATGCAGAGAGAGTGTGTGTGTGTGTGTGTGTGAGTGACTGAGCACACTTGTTCAGTGTGGGCTGTGCAGCTTTAAAGTGCTCGCTCCATGATGCCTTGCGGTGTCCCGCTAGCGCTCACTCTATTTACTCGCTTGAGAGCAGAGCTGCTGCTGCTGATGTAACGGGCCACACTCAACTTCAGCGCGCGGACCCTCCTAACCGGACTACATTTACGGACATCAAATGAAGGCAGTCTTTACGAAACACTGAAAGGAAAACCACATCATCTGCTTAAATCTCGGTTCTGCTCTGGCGGAGCTAAGTGGACCCGGACTGAGGATTGTAGCGGTCCGGGACTGCAGACACACGCAGGTACGGAAACGATTTCAAATAAACGTCTCCGCACCGTGTTTTGGACCGTCGGGAAAGCCCGAGAGAAGGGCGACATGTATTTCATGTGTTTTCATGGGGCATCTTTAAATACTAGTTGTGACGGGATGCGTTACACGAACGCGCTGGAGAACAGACGCATGACATGAGACTGACTGTGTGTGCTGTCAATGTCAGGGCTTTATCACCAGCCCAGATCTACTGATATGCGTTTCAACGGGTTAAATGACAGTGTGATGGTCAGTGTTTTCAATCAGATCAGCAGCAGGCCCGCAGCCCCTCCTAAACTTACAAACACACAGCACTGCATCCCATAAACACTAACTACGACTGGAGGTTTTATAGTAAATTTCATCAATGAGTCAATATTAGACATAATAAGGGACTGGGGCTAGTTGTCACAGTGGTTGTATCTGAGTATTTATAAGGTTTTGAATCAAAATGTGTTAAGCTATTTAATGGTATGGTCCATTGTCACTTACCCCAAATTGTGTGACAACATGCCCCTCTGTTGTGTATTTGTGTAAACCTTAAGTTATGTGCCAATACAGAAATTGCTTTCAAAAGCATTCACTGGAGCAAAAGTGCGGCAACTAGCCCCAGTCTTACTGTTAATATTCTTAAGATCAGTAGTGCACATTTAAGTATGAATGTGTGAAATATTTGAATCAGTTTCCTGACAACGCAATTATTGAAATGCATACTAATATGTTCAGTGGACAGTTCCCCCAAAAATGACAATTCTGTCACCTTATTTTTCACCTTATTTTTTCAAATAAATTTTTTGTGAATGTGTGACTTCCGATTCACTAGCAGCTATATGTAAATAACTAAAAGAATAACAAAGTGCAGTAAATAGATTTATGATTATGATAATAATAAAAAAAAAATAAAAAAATTCTAATTTGCAACATCAAGCAGCATAACATAACAGACTCTTTTTGAACACCTAAAACAAGTAGAAGTGGCTGACACTGCATCCCATAAACACTAACTACGACTGGAGGTTTTATAGTAAATTTCATCAATGAGTCAATATTAGACATAATAAGGGACTGGGGCTAGTTGTCACAGTGGTTGTATCTGAGTATTTATAAGGTTTTGAATCAAAATGTGTTAAGCTATTTAATGGTATGGTCCATTGTCACTTACCCCAAATTGTGTGACAACATGCCCCTCTGTTGTGTATTTGTGTAAACCTTAAGTTATGTGCCAATACAGAAATTGCTTTCAAAAGCATTCACTGGAGCAAAAGTGCGGCAACTAGCCCCAGTCTTACTGTTAATATTCTTAAGATCAGTAGTGCACATTTAAGTATGAATGTGTGAAATATTTGAATCAGTTTCCTGACAACGCAATTATTGAAATGCATACTAATATGTTCAGTGGACAGTTCCCCCAAAAATGACAATTCTGTCACCTTATTTTTCACCTTATTTTTTCAAATAAATTTTTTGTGAATGTGTGACTTCCGATTCACTAGCAGCTATATGTAAATAACTAAAAGAATAACAAAGTGCAGTAAATAGATTTATGATTATGATAATAAAAAAAAAAATAAAAAAAAATTCTAATTTGCAACATCAAGCAGCATAACATAACAGACTCTTTTTGTACACCTAAAACAAGTAGAAGTGGCTGACAAAGTGTTTAAAATGCCACACCCGTTCTTATGTTAAAAATAAGGTGGATAGTAAATGACATATAATGCATTAGGCATTATGTAATGTTGCTAAATGATGTATTATTTTAAAGTTATGAACGTGATCATCAAACAGTCTTAAACAACTGAACACAACACAAACAACTCAGGCTCCAACACCTTCAAAGTTTACATACTGTCATACAAACTGCAAAGTTATATGCATTCTTATTAATAGATAGGACTGTTTTTGTTAAGCTGGCTTGATTACAAACCGACTATCAGAACTTACACAAGAATAAGCAGTAGAGCCCAAACGGTTGTATATGCCTTTGTTATTAAGGTAATGTGCTTTACAGCAGGTTTTAATTTATGTTTATCTGCATCAGATTTAAATGTTCTACATGTCCACTCTCTCAATTTTACTGACAATTATGATAAATTCACCCCTCTTTTATAGAGCTGCTTGCTTACTGACACTTTGTGACGTGTGTAAAACCAAAGGGTGCCTTCATACTAAAACTGTTGTTTGTTAGGGATACGGGTCCTAGACCACATTCCAGAAGCATCTTATTATCACATATGATGATCTAGAACAAATTCAAGAGTGTTTCAGCGATAACCAAGTGAATATTTAATGAATACATTGCTTATTTATTGGACAAAATTGAACTATGTTGAAATTTTTTGTACATTAGTTCATTTTCAACATACTGCTTTCAACCACTCCTTCAGGCATAGCAGGCAGGGCAAGGCCAATCAAAAATAGATCAGACGGAGTCATCTTAGTAGCCAGGATATTGTGCAAACACAGGATTTGTATGTGCATTTTCTTTTAGCTGTCGGACACCACCTTCCTCTGCCTCACTCATAGATCTGTTTACACATGCCTCATTCACAGAACTGACTCGCTCGCAACCAATTACACATACCTCAGCCACTCATTACACACGCTCTTATATGACAACAGCTGGCTCATCAAACACCCACTGATCAAATCTGCTGATCGTGGATAACATGAACGTGCTAAATAACTCCAGCGCAAGACCTACCAGAGGAAGAGAGAAGAAAGTGATTGAGAGCTGAGGAGAGCAGGAAAGCCGATGGAAGACTGAGTAGACAACAGTACAGAGGTAGTGAGATGTGGAACTGTGATGAGAGATGGATATGTAATATCATGAATAAATGCATGACAATGCAGATCAGGATCTGATGTAGGCTGCAGAAAGCTTTTGATGGATTACCGGTAGGCAGACGAGATCTGCACCCAAAGATTTCCAGTTCTACTCATTGATAGTTTATAAAATGCCGAAAATGTTTGGTCTGTGTGTACAGTATGTGTGTAACCACAGGACTGTGTGAATGAAGTTTAGGGTCTCTCAGGAATTTCAGATAAACCATCCCTGCATTTCTAATAAAAGTGCATGTCATAGTTCACAGACAGTTCACTTCCCTCTTTTGAACCTACACTGTCCACCTCAAGGATATGAAGGGATTTGTCTGCTGTGCAATAAGAATACAATGGCAGAAAAAGAGAGAAAATCGCCTTTTTACATGTATGTTAGGATATGTGCGCAATGTGCGATAAATTTCATAATCAGCATAGTATACATACTGCGCGCATACAGTGCGATTTTTTTCTAACTGCACATACTCTATACATTCAGCTTATTTTGCATTAATTAGTTTGTCTGCAAAGTGGCAACACTGGCCAGGCTGTTGTTTCTCAGTCGAAAAAGAAACAGATAAGATAGAACAACAACAAATTATTGGAGACAGAACAACTAAATAATTGGTGCTTTATGTGTCACCTCAAATTGTGTTGCAGAAAGGTGTGCATTCACTTATCCGAGCATTCAGATTGGTAGAAGATACCAATCTGAACGCTCAGATTGAGCCAGAACACTCTAGTAACCACATAGAAACACAATTCTGAATTGGAAACCACTTCGAACACCTTATACTAGTGGCATTGTGGTGGTGTTTTTTTTTTTCTTTCTACGGGCAAGGCATTCAAAAATGTAAAAATCTAGTTTTAACATATTATTTAAATGCCTATGCAATGGCAAAGTTTACAAGCAATGACTGTCAAACTATCTAAAGAAAACATCTCATAAAGGGTTGTTTAAACATAGTTCTCACATTATTTAACAATGAATGCCGAAGGAGAAATGTTTACTATACATTGTAAAGAGAAACAAGATTAAGCTCTTTCTTCCTCAAAAGCAGAATTATTATTTTGTTAAAATAACCTAAATTAAACTTTATGTTGAACTGCATGGTATGCATACAGCCAGCATCCCTTCCCCCACATTGTTGTGTGTGATAAAGCCACTTACTGTGACATTCACCTCAGACTAAAGTTACTTTGAGTTAATGAATGGGGTTTCTCATCCTCAAATGAGGCTGTACTGACAAACAATTTTATTTTAAATGGCTTTAATTCAGTGTCAGTTTGTGACTCATTGGTGCGTTGATCAGCTGGGAACCCCTGACAGGACAAAGTTATACAGAGGGACATGGACAAAAGTTAAAATAAAGAGATTGTTCCTTAATTGCTGGTGTTTGTTAGTTCCCAGGCCGGTCACAGCCGGCCATGTGAGAGATTCACAAAGCTGCGAAAGCATCACTATGGAGATGGATTGTTTGTGTCCAGTCATGCTGTGAGGCCTGCAGGGGTGGGCGTCTCTCCAGCAGACCTCTGTGTTTGTCTGGACCATTGTTAGAACAGCCCCCACTACAGTCCACCCACACCGTTAGGGTCCTGAGGAGTTTTTCGAGTGCTGTAGATAAAACCAAGAATTACAGCGACTAAAATGCTAGACAGCAGAACAAGCTTTCATCTCAAAATGTGTCTCTGAAACAGCAGACCTGTTGAAAGATCTAGAATATGTTGTACTGACCATAGTCAAGGTAGACACCAAGTTTAATTTGACACAAGTTTTGCTGAATAAACAATTGACACTAAATTATACAACAGACCAACATATTGAAAGGACTGTGCTGCCAACCCTAACCTCTTAGTTTCAATTCGTGCCAACAAATATGACAGCTACTCCGAGTAGTTTTATAAACTTTTGACTGTTATATTCAACAGCCCTGAGTTAGTATAGCAGAATGGATGGACAACATTGACATGACAGAGCATGTGAGAGCACTACAGCATGCAGGGAACGTTACACCCGATGGGGTTACAGTTGCATCCAGCTATATGTGCTGTACTGATCTGTGTTTACAGACGTCAGACATGTGAGTCGACTGGAATGTGAGTTTAGACGTGTTACATCTCCTTAGCAGCTGTCTTGGCTGTACCTTACACCGACAGGCCACCAAAACCTTGAGTTTGTTAAATTTAGCCCCGGGTCATGGAGCCAAAGCTCGTCAGGAGCAGATGCCTGTATCATGTATATAAAGTTAAACACAGATTCTGCAGCTGACACATAATACTGTTGGGGGTAGGGCTTTGATGCAGTGTTTAAAACATACAAGAAAACAACACCACTTAACTGTATGCCGCTTTGCTGGATGGGTAGGACTGAACTGAATTAACAAGTTCGTGAGAGATTTCTAAAGCAGAAGTGAATGATTACACTTCCTGGCCTGATGTCTCTGCCCGAGAGAGACCGATTAGAACATGATGTCAAGAGTATCAAAACACACACCAGGACAGAATTAAAACAAGATATTTAGAAAGTGTGAGTGATGCTTGCACATGCAAAAGCTAGGATGTTGTGGGTGGTTGCTAAGCAGTTCTAAGCTGTTTTAAGTGCATTTCAAGGTGGTTACTATAGGGTGTTCCTTGTGGTTGCTATAGATGGTTACGTACTGTCCCAAGTCAAAAGAACCCAACCCTCTGTTTCTGTTATTCTTGCTTGGATACCCCCTTCAATTTGGGATTTTTTTATATCATCCACCAGGTAATCCAATAATTTAAGGTTGACATGAAATGGAAATTTACCCTATTTTGTAAGTGTATCTTATTCATCTGTTACGTCCTTTCTAGTCTAGAGTATTTGTGGGAGGCATAACAACGAAAAGTAAATTAAAATGGATTAAAGTAATGATTCACCTTGGCTGGGACTTCTCCAATCATTTAGTTCACTTAAACCCGTTTCTTGCATTCAGATCTGCCTCCATTCAATCAGCAACTGATGGACAGAACCCCCTGCCTTACATTTCTACTTTTTTTTTTCTTTTTCGATTTGTTTCACTCGGATGTACATCACAATACAGAATAAGAGATGCCGCTATTGTCTTTACATTGCAACTTTAATACATTATAGTGCACCCTTCCTCAACAGGTTTCACATTATGAGGTATTTTAATATCCATAGCACACATTTAGGGATGATATCTGTGCCATTTGAGGGAATAATTAGGGTTAGGGGTTTGCTGAAACTGTATTTGCGTAGTGTTGACATACTGATTGCACTATGCTGATATCCAGTTATCATGGATATCAGCTGGGTGTTAGATGGCATATCAAGATATTGCCCACTGCCCATCAGAGACCACTTTAGATTTCAGCAGCCCAAACACTCCTGGAGACAGAATGAGAGACAAACAGAGGACTGTCTCTCTTCACAACACACACTTATTAGACTTATTACCTGTCAAGGGTGTAAAGCTCATCTCACTTATCCTTTATGAGTGCGTCTCATGGGAGTGGGCGCCATCCATACTGTTCACACAGGCCTGTTTGGACCAGTTCATCTGCTTGAGCGGTTCATACCTAAATAAATCACTCTCATCACTCAGTACACTGCCACAGAGGAGGACAGGCATCAGTCTATACCAAAGTTTTCATTACCAATGATATGAAGTAAATAAAACGTGCACAACAAAAACATTTGTTGCAACAATAATATTTATCTGACAACACATCTGGAATTGGGAGTTTTAAACATATTCTGTGTGGTATTTGTGTTAACATACTTTGTTTAAGTGATCTTTTAATGCAGGGGTCTTAAACTCAAAATACTTAGTTAAGAGTGTTCTGCATTGAGGGCAGTTGAACAGTTTTTTTTTTCAACTATCCATTTTGACTATACATAATATTGATACATATAAGATAATTGATCCAAAAGAATGAATTCACTCTTATCAGACTCTAATATCTATCTATCTATCTATCTATCTATTGTTATATATATATCAAGACAGGCGGGCAAAATAAAGTGGTTGGGGTAGCTTCGCGGTGTATCATAAAAACAGGATGTCCATCAACTAGTCACACACTGCAACTGGCTCATCCAGTGTAGATATTTCCAGCATAACAATCCTTAAGAGAACAACAGGATAACAAAAAAGGCCAAACCACAGTGCAGTACGTGAAAATTTATTTGAGGATAATATCAAATCAGGGCTTGTGTGAGCAAGCTGGGTGTAAAACTTTAGAACTGCAGCACACTTTAGAAACCCTCCCTACACAAGGCGCTAAAGATGCCGTCTGCCAGACTATGGATGGAGTATCATAAAGAACCAAGTGCTAGTAAGGTCACTGTTATTGAAGAAGGCTCTGAATACAGAGAGGTATTTATAGTTAAATCATTTCTTATGTAAGTGGAATTAGCACAAACAGTTCTTTGGTCTTTCAAGCAGTGATAAGAGCAGCATGCAGACCAGAGAGCGAGTAACGGGTGCCTGCAGAGGTGAGGAATGACATCATCCAGATGAGAGGCATGGAGCTGAAGGTATGGGTGGATGGAGTGCAGCGCATCGTCTGCGGGGTCACAGAAGTCACCACATGTCAAGAGGTTGTCATCGCTTTGGCACAAGCAATAGGTGAGACACTAAATTTAATATAGAACACAATGTGCCCTAATCATCTGTATAGGCATATTTAGACCCAAATAGGGTTTTGGTCACTTTTACATACGGTGAATAACTTGTACCACAATTTTTAACAGAACTTCTTTCCTTTTTTTTTTTTGCATGTTCCCTTCCAAGCTCCTTCCTCCTTTGTTCCTCCTTTCTTCTGTTTTTTTACACAACATAACTCTCACTATGGTTGTCTCCTTGACAACAAACCCTCTTTGAGATCAGCGATTGGAGCAGTGAAATGCAGTATTGTCCCTTCTAGTCTCTGAGTTCGACCCTATCACCCCATACTAGAAAAAATGAGACTGTGTCTTATTTCATTATTTCATGAATAAGTGCAGTCTCTGTGCCACTGAGGTGCCTGATCTCTGGTGAATGTTGGATGAATTTCCTTTGGAAAGTTAAATCTTATAAGCTTGTATGTCTGCTTGCTTCTCTGTTTAGCCATACCGTTTTATTAAAGTTGAAGTGTGTAGTGTAGTATGTTAAAATATTTTAGTCTAACCATATGTAAGTCATTCATAGGTTAATTTTCCAAGAGCATAAAGGATATGGCTTTGCTAACGAACAATGCTGTGTTTGTTTGAATATCCCGACAAAGTAACAGAGGCTCAACCAGTGGCCTGATTTTGGAGCGGGACTACCTGTTTGGCTGAATAATGACAGATTGGGGGAATGTTTGGGAAACTTGTTCGAATACAATCATTATTTTTGCAATTCAGATTTTTGACGCTTAAGCAGAAATTACACTTTAACTGAAACTAGAAGCTACAACTGGCAGTACAGAGCAAATTACACATATTTTATTCAATGTCTATAAAGCGTTGATAATGTAAAAGTATTGTATTGCAGGGCGGACTGGTCGCTACACACTGATTGAAAAATGGCGCGAGACAGAGAGGCACCTGGCGCCCCATGAGAATCCTGTAGTTTCTCTGAATAAGTGGGGTCAGTACGCTAGTGATGTGCAGTTGGTGCTTCAACGTACAGGCCCATCTCTGAGTGAGCGCCCCACCTCGGACACCTCTGCAAGAGCCCCTGAGCGCAGCTTATACCGCCAAAGTCTCCCTCCCATGGCAAAGCTCCGCCCCACAGCCAACGACCGTTCTCTCAAACGTCGTGAACCAAAACGTAAGTCCCTCACTTTCACCGGTGGTGCCAAGGGGTTACGTGACATCTTCGGGAAGAATCGTGAGGGTGAGACCAAGCAGAGAACGGTAAACACAAACCGCAGCAGCACTCCGGCGGAGTTGTCCTGCCTGGTGCAGTTGCAGAAGGACAAGTTGTGCATCCTAGAGCAGAAACTGCAATGCTGCGAGACTGAGTTGCAGCAGCAATTGACGGAGGAAGAAGAAGAGGAGCTGGTCAAACTAGAGCAGCAGGTCCGTAGGAATGAGGCGGAGATGAAGGAGCATGAATTCTGGGAGAATGAGCTGAAGATTGAGCAGGACAATGAGAGGCAACTTCGTGAGCAGCTGCAGGAACTGCGCAGTCGTGTACAGGAGTGCGAGGAGCAACTGGGAGAGTACCTGGCACGTATTCAGTGCATGGAAGCAGGGCTGGAGGCAGAGTGCCTGCAACAAGAGCTGATGGAGACACAGCTAGCGGATGAAATGGAGGTCCGGTCGCGACTGGATAAGGCTTGTGCCGAGCTGGACATGCAAGTGCAGCAGGCTGCAAGACTGGAGAGCAGCTGCAGAGCTGTGGAGCTCTCACTTGGCCAGTCAAACATTAGACTACAGGTGAGATCGCCTGAAGGAAGATCACAATTCACTTAAACTAACAGTTGAAAGTGATAAGAATTGACTTGCTTTCACAAGTAGATATTTTGTTGTGGACCAAATCTATTTGACATCAAGTCTAGTTGATTTGGTTAGTGTGAAGTTGTTTTCCAAAATCAGGTACACAACAGTAAACCAAGTATTAAAGTTTGTAGTTTGTATGAAAGCAATTTGTCCAAAATAGTAGAAGTGAATTACTACTGATGACTTGGGGAGCATGCAGAGGTGGAATAGTGTAAGCATTTCCAACATATTTATATCTCATAGCTCAGGGCTGTTCAGTCCTGATACTGGAGGAACACTATCTTGCAAAGTTTAGCTCAAATCCTAATAAAACACACCTGAACCAGGTCTTCAGGATCACTAAAAACTTCCAGGCAAGTGTGTTGGTGCAGGTTGGAGCTAAACTCTGCAGGAAATTGGCCCTCCAGGAGCAGGATTGGACAATCCTGTCATAGCTGTTCCATCAGAGAGCAGTATGGAGGATGGAGGAAATACTCAAGTGCTATTCTGTGCATATAAAGTTTTGGTAGTAAATCCAATGTTCTCTAACCAAGTGTGACATCAACCTATGAAGCAAAGTACTAATGAATGGCCAGTACTTTGTTCCATACAGTACAAGCATGGCTCTGCTGAAATCGTGTGAACTGCAGCTGTTTGTTTTGGACTCTTTGGCCTTAAGTTCCAACAATGCTACTAATCGGCTTTGCAGCATGTTAAGGGAGCTGGGTGGGGGTGGAGGGTAATGGTCACGGATATTATGTAAAAGATCTTTGCCAGAGCTTACAGATGAAGTGAAGGAGCAGGATGTCCCAGTATAGTTTGTATTCACCAGGAATGTTACACAACACAGATACACTTGTATTTAGAGCACTAAATTCTCTCTGGACCATCGAAGTAACAAATGATAGTAAGGCAGGTTTTGGAGCACACTCTTTTGGCCCCTCTCTTTCTTTAAAAAAATGTGAACAGTACGAAAAGGGGAATTTGTCTGTTTTGGTGGTTAGATTTTTTTAAACCTTTGATTGTTTCATTTAGGAGAGACAGCAGGAACTGGAACAGTTAACTAAGGAGCTGAGGCAGGTGAACCTTCAACAGTTTATTCAACAGACTGGCACCAAAGTAACAGTTCTACCAGCAGACCCTGGTGAGGAGGAAGCCAACACAGGTACAAACACAGACATACTTTGTTTTGTTCTTCATTTAACCTAATGTAACCAACCTATAACGTATATTTCTAAACTCTAAAACACAATGCGCCAATTTTAAAGTGTACTTTACAGGTAAAGTCACTCTTTGTTTTATCTATGTAGAGTCAGAAAATCAGTCTGGATCTCTGAAGCGGCTTGGATCAGCTCGACAACTTCCCGCTGAACTACGAGCTCTGCAGAGACCGCTGAACACGACCTTTAACCCAGAAGGCATCTACGTCTGATTTTGCACCCGGCATCAACATTTAAACAAAATCTGCACTTCCTCTATGACTCCATATCACTCTGAGACCATGAAGATTTCCTTTGGAGAGATCATACTCCCTGGAATTATAGTAGTGTATGTTGTTTGCTTTACAGATTCATCAACAAGCAGTGAGTGTTTTTACGGTGATGATTGCTTCCTCTTGATGGCTGTTTGACTAATCTAACCAAATCAGTGCTTTCTCCAAATCATACAAAGACATCTCCAGCTGAATGTATGCTCACTTTCACTGGACCCAAAGCGCAGTAAGGCTTTGAATATGTCTTGAACATGGCAACTACTGAATTCATACAGAAAAACAGACAGAATACATGCTGCCTCAGCCTATGTTCAATCCATCAACCTTCTGGTGCAAGTTAGAAAATGCAGCATCATGATGTCTTTCATTTCTAGAATGTTTCTGAATCTCCAGGTAAACCTCATACTCAATGCGATTATGCAAGCAGCAGGAATTTTAGGGAGATGCAAAGAGATCGTTGAGGATGATAAATTATGCAGTTTATATTTTATGGCTCATAGTCGTGATGAAAGCTCAAAGAAAAGGGGTGGTGCATGTTTCGCCTTAGTTTGCACTTTATTGGCCAAAACATCTGCTGTGGAATTTTACTGAAATCTTAAAAGCTGGAGAATAATTTCCTGCGTTTGATCGCACTAATCAGGAAAACAGGTGCATGCAATATTTTAAAACAGTGTGAGAGCGAGTAAGAGAGGTGTTTTTGCATGAAAGCAGCTTGTGGCAAGTGAAATTTGTTACCTTTTGAAATGAAGCAAAAAAAAACCTGGTTTTGTGATGAGCAGCTAAATTTTAAATAGAATCCTTTTAAATTATGCAAGTACATTGTAGTTACTCACAAGTCGTAATGAGTGGCTTAGATCAATGTGTTCTTCTTAAGCTTTCAAGTGAAACTTTTTGGCCAATAAATGCATTTTATTTCTGACACTGAATAGTTTTATTTTTTTATTTAGCTGATCTCACTAAAATCCTTATATAGAGTTGGCTTTTTTTCCACATACTAGCAAATATCACACCAGCTGCATATATTTTAAGCAAATCTTTAGTGTTTTTACTAGTTTTTAGAAGTGTTTTTAAAGTGTTCTGGAAGTCATGAATATCTGCATGAATGTAAAGGTTTGTAATTGTGCGTATGTGCAAAAGGAAGCAGCTCCAAAATACTATGTTTATGACATTTTTTTTTTTTAACTGTAGTAGCACCTGCTTCCCTTAAAGCTACATTCAGATGCAGAATGACATTTATTTTTACATTTAATATGGACATAAGCAAGGAGCTCTTGGAAGCGTCTATAAGGAAGTGCTCATTTAGATTTGCTGTAGTAGCTTCCGGACTTGTTTTGATATTTTTGTAAACTAATTAAGCTTACAGATTTTTTTTCTTCTCCAGAAAACACTATTTTGCCAAAAGCCAAAATTTTAATTTTGATGTTCATGGAAGATTGAATCATTTAAACAAAAAACAGGTTTGGTTTAAAGCTTTGCTTAAAGTATCTATACATTAAAAGCAAAAACCATCTGCTTCTACATTTATGGAGTATTTTATTTTTGGAGTAGTCTTGTGTTTATTTCACATAGAACTGTTGCTCAGATGATCTGCAAAAGAGCATTCGGCTGACTTGAAGAACAAAAACATCTCTGTGTGACGAGGGGAACGTTTCAGAAGCATGCCTTACTAAAAGAAAAAAAGTAAATAGCATAGAGCAACATATCAATAAGTAGCAAAGAGGACTATTTTTAACAGATGAAAAAAATGCACAGCGCTCTCTAAACAGCTAAAATAAACTAAATGTGTTTATTTTTTTGCATTGTTAGGATGCATGCACTGACGTTCAGTTTTAAGCTTGTGTGAGAGGCCTGAGGATCCACCTATGGCACTTAATACAGGTGTAAACTCAACTGGGCTGTATTAAGGTGTAACATGGACTGCGCTAAATGCCTGTATAAATATCTGTGCAGTTGTAACAGGCTTGAAGTTTGGGACTGATGTGTGTGCATTAGAAATTAACAGTTTGTATTCTATCGCCTGCTGCTATGCACACAGGTGTGACTAAATCATTAAGCTCAGTTGAAAGTTAAGATCAGACGGCATCATGGTTTGATATCTCTGGATCACAAGTTTTAACCTTTAATGCAGTACCAAAATCCCTTTGGCCAACAGACTTCTATTTAGCTCTATTTTTAACAAATTGTGTTAAACTACTTCCTTCTTGAGAAGTGTCAGATGCCTGGAAAAGACATTGAAATGATTTATGTTGACATGTTTATCGAGCAGCAAAAACTATGCCATCAGTGGAAAAGGCGCATTAACACTGTAAAAAATTAAATAAATTTGGAATAGAGCATCGCTGTTTACTGTCTCTTTTTTTTTTTTTTGGTTGTTGCAGTCAGCAACCTAGAACTCCTTTATGTTTATGTGTGTTTAGCAAAATTATTACACAACTGGTCAATTGTGTTATTCTGTGTTCAGATATTTTTCAGTAGTTCAGATTTAGAGATTCATTCAGCCTGGCAACAGTTACAAAAAGCAACCACAAAGCTGGTCCTAAAAATATCAGAACAATCCCCGTCTCAGCTTAATGAGGGTGTCCAGCTGGTTAAAGACCTGACTAAGTTCAAACACCTTGATTTCCCTAATGGCTTCTTCCTAACAGAAGTCTGAGCTGCAGGCACTGAGAATGTTGGTTGGATTTTACTCAAATCCAATGACTGCAGGCTTCTCCAGTACAGAGGTGGAGAGTTCTGCTGAGAAAAGGAGCACTGCATGCCAGGAATCAAATCCCACATAAACAATCACTTTCACCTCTACTCAATAGGTGCAGTCTGACAGCAAGCGTTAGGATCGCATATGTCAACACCAGATGCCTCGTCCTCATAGGAGTAAAAAAACTCAACACTAACTTCCACCGTCCTCGGCTAGATTCCTCTCTTTTTCCTCATTAGAGTCAAAACACATCCAGCAAAAACATTTGGAGCCTTTTTAGGTTTTGCATGAGCTAGACTTCTATCACCTGAAGTTATTGGCACATATATGGCATCTGACCCACACGTAAAATAGGTGAGAGAAGATCCCACAACGAGTTTTCATCCATGTAAAAATACAACTGCCTTTTGGTAGTGATGAAACATTTTACAAAGTGTAAAGCAAATATGGTAGTTTTTAGCATTTCTTGCTATTTGTGTATACAGTTATACAGTAGGAGGCCATGATTGACAAGGGCCAGGGGGGCAATTTGGCCAGGACACCGGGGTTACACCCCTACTCTTTACGAGAAGTGCCATGGGATTTTTAATGACCACAGAGAGTCAGGACCTCGGTTTAAAGTCTCATCCGAAAGACGGTGCTTTTTGACAGTATAGTGTCCCCATCAGTATACTGGGGCATTAGGACCCATGCAGACCACAGGGTGAGCACCCCCTGCTGGCCTCACTAACACCTCTTCCAACAGCAACCTAGTTTTCCCAGGAGGTCTCCCATCCAGGTACTGACCAGGCTCAACCCTGCTTAGCTTCAGGGGGCAACCAGTCTTGGGCTGCAGGGTGATATGGCTGTGGCATATCACCCCACATGTCTATGGCCCTGTCCCAAATGTCACCCTAAGCCCTTGTGGTCTTCCTCAAAGTCCAGATTTTGTGACATAATACTGCTGGGTAGAATGTTAGTGTGGGCCCAGATAAAGACAAGGGGCTGCTGATGAGCACCTTTCTGAAACCTAAGACAAATGGGACACTATGATTGTGTGGACTTAACAGACACATGCTCATGTGGGCCATTGTGAGTCCACAAGACCGCAAGTGCACATGAAGTAAGCCATTTGGTACAGGGCTACCCCTTTGTCATTTTATGCTACCAAAGGGTGCTCAAAAGTGCCTTTTTGTGGCCACAATGAACGTTTGGCATTACATCACCAAAACGTGGACTTGGATGAGGACCACAGGGACTGAGGGTGCCATTTGGGACAGGGCATAACGTGATGAACAAAAGTTACCATCCCCTGATATTTCCAGAGGTAAGTGGTGATGCTTTCTGAACATCAAAGTAAAATACAGGCAGGTAAATTAACTATGATAAAGAAAATTAGCATTAAACAAAGAACATTTACATTGGCACATGAACATTAACACAGTTTACAATTTCTTTATTCTGTTTCAGAATATTTCAGACTCTGTACAAACTAAAGCATATAAAAAGTGTGTCCTTATAAAACATCGCCTTGCTCATCTTGGTCTGGCACAAAACCAGCATCCTGGTGAAAACATCATTTGATATCATGCCAAAGGTCACATCACATCCTCTCAACAAATCAATGATCCTGCAGAGATGAGAAGAGGCGTGTTCCACACATCATCTGGTGGCTTTTCCATTCTCATGAACATCCATCCTAATAAAGAAAACACAGTGAGTAAACAAAAAAATTACCTATCACAGGGCACACAATGAGACAAATGATGAGGTCAACACACCCATTTTCTTCTTTCAGATGTTGGTAAAGCTCAGCCTTGTTATTCACTGAACTCAATCTTCCTGCAAACTCCTGATGCTTTCTGGAGTTGGCTTGAGTGATTCTATTGGTCCAAAGGGTGAGTAGAGACACAGGACCTGTAAAAGAAGAGACCGTATTTGACAGCTGTTTCTACATGTTATAGATCTGATTGGCTGCTGTACCTAATAATGTCACATTCTGACTTGCCTGTTTACTCACTTGGGATGACGACCTTTCTGACTCGGCTTGTAGCAGCTAATCCTGACCATAAAATGATGCCGTGCTGTACAAGTAACTCGACTGTGCTTGCGTAGCTGGTGCTTCTTTTACTAGTTTTCTCGTTAACGGGTGTCAGTGTTAAAAACATCATGAAGGTCCACACATAGGTACCTCAAGGTGTCAGTATCACATCACTTCACACAAACACATTTATCACCGTTGTAAACTGGACCTGAAGCAGCTGCTGCATTTAAGCATTTATGTGTGTGTATTCTATTAGCAGAACATGTTGGTAATCACACACTGTATCTTGTAAAGCTAGGTTTAGGCTTTTAGACTGATTTTCAAATAAAACATAATGCGAACCTTTAGATTTTTCTGGAGGCTGTTGTTCCTCCGTAGCTAATCGTGGTTTCTTGTTCAGGGGCTCAGGAGAATCCGGTGAATCTTTGATGATCTCACATTCACTCTGTTCGTCTTTCTCTCGCTCCATTACTCCCTTCAGCCTGGAGGAGAAAAAGGACACATACATTAGAAACAGATCAGGAAATCCATGGTCATTAATCTACAAGCTGCGACTTGACAGTACAGTAAATGTAAACGTCAGCATCTTGTTCACTAACACTAACCTCTCAGAGTCTGCGGTCCAGCCCTTCTCCTCTCTGTCTTTGCCATTTTTCTCGGTTTTGTCCTCTTTGTCCTCTCTCTTTCTTCCCCTTTTTTTCCTTTCCTCCTCCTCGGGTGGTTTGCTCCGGCAAGTGCTGATGCAGTCCAGCACACGCTGGTGCCGCTCACTGGTGCCCACATGAGCCTTTACCAATGTCTCCAACTCATTCCACATGATTCGATACTGCTCATCACTATTTAGATAAAAACATCAGCATCAACATACACAGCAAGCATGTATTCACTAATAAAACTAAGAAGGTTTATGCACACACACAATTGTCATTTCCAAATCAAATGAGCTTCCTATGTAGGCAGCATTGCTAGCTTAGCAATTTGCTAACTAATGATATCTCCATTTCAGTTAACGTGCTGTAGGCAGCTGACTATGTGAGCAGCAGATAGCGAGGCAGCTCAGTAGGTTTTGGACCAAAGCCACACAGCAAGACAAACTGAAACCTTTAGATTGAAACTTGATGTGATATTCTCACCGTTTGGGCCCTTTTCCTCTGGAGCCTACAGTTGAGATGGGCAGAGGGTCACTCTTCCTCTCCATATCAACAAGATTATAGACGGTTTTCTGACAGGTCAGCACATCTTCATCTGTTAGAGTGTCCTTCACTATGAGGTTAGCTAACGGTACCACCTGAAATATACACACAAAAATTACCACAATAAGTGGTACTCAACCTTTTTTGCCTTGAAGGCCACCCACTGGCCCCTATATAATATCATATTAACAGAACTATATATTTGTTAACCACAATTAATTTTGTGAAACAATTATTTATTAAGGGGGGGGGGGGAAATATGATTTCAGTATATCTTGATTTAGTCTAAGCATTTTATGTTAGATCATTAAAATGAATATAAAAATTATTATTATTATGATTTATATAATTAATATAATAGAATATAGTAAGCCATCTTGCGTCCTCCTTGAAAGTTTGTGGAGGCCCATAGTGGTTAAAGGTCAACTGGGGGACCATAGGCAGTCTAGGGGAACTCATATTAATGTTAAAAAACCTCATAAAGTGAAATTTTCATGCCATGGGACCTTTAAGAACCATAGATTAAGATTGCGTCCCTCACCGCCTGCATGTTAAAGATGGTAGTCTGGGAGATGATCATTGGCCAGTATCGTGTGTGCCGTTCGAGTTGAGATTTGGCTCTCTCGACTGGAGTTCTGCATGCTGCATCTACCATTGATTCTGGGAATGGAGTCAGACGATTCTCACGCATAAACTCACCAAAGTCCTGCAGACAAATAATAACAAGATTTACTTTGCAGCCACAAAGAAAATATAAATGTATCCCTATACAATGCTGCATTTACGCTGTTGCATTTGCTGAAATTACGAGGTGACAATTTTCTACTAAGGTATCAACGTCCTCAAATTTGTTGGCAACACGCATAGCTGCAAATTGGATCCATTTGTAGCTTTGCTGTAGTGAACAGTGAAATGCTTCACCACTACTAATGTACCTCTATAACTATGTTTAACAGTTTAAGCTCCTGCCATTTTGCTTGTTAGTTTATAATGCAAGTTGCAATTACACATTTGTAGGATGGAACCTCGTAATTATGGTAATCACGACAAGCCTAGGTCAAGCAGTGCTTGTTGAGCTTACGGTGATGCGGTAATCAGTCACTCGTCCACCGCAGCCCTCGCTGATGGAGGGTGGATCCTCCAGTGTGGAGCGTGTGCTGTTCAGAACATGCAGAAAGATTTCTCCTCCATGGCTGCTCAACATGTGACTGATGACCTTTGATCCTGACTTGCGAGGCTGCTCTAGCAGCACAGAGCGGCCTGGGAAGACACCAGACAAAAGGAAAAGATACAAAAAAGGCATTTACTTCCATATTTTCATATCACAGCCTCTCTGCCTCTGTTACCAAAAGTATTTACAAGTGAAACATATATTCAATAAGAAAAAAATAATGGTGGAACAAGGGATTGTGCACACACACCATTCAACAGGAAGTTGGTGAGGCAGGAAGATGGCCTGCTGTTAACGTCTACCGGAGAAATGCGATAGGCCCCTGTACAATAATGAAGTTCTGTAAAAAGAAAAAAAGAGAAAATCAGGAATCCGTCATATGAAAGAAAGAAGATAACTTTTCCCAGAGTTCCACTCACCTACACTGTTGGTGCGTGGAGTGCACCACTTTAGAGTGACCGTTTCCTTCAGCCCACTGTCTCTGCTGGTGCTTCCGGCCATGTGCAAATCACCTACACATTAAACATGAGATAAACAGAAACATAAAACATGACAGAAACATGAGTAACATTTCCCTAAACTTCTCATTTTACATTCCACAAAACAATGTTTGACTATCCCTTAAATTAAACCCACTGATTTCAAAGGAGTTTACATTGGTAATTATGTTCTTCTACATTTTATATAAAGATATATGCAAAATTTCATAAATACTTATAAAAAAAATTTTCTTGCATCACTCTAGTTTTGCTGTATAATTTGAAATTTCAAAAACATTCTCATTTTTTATTAAAAAGTGTATGTGTAGTTATAACATGGTAAAATTAATAACATGTAAAGTGAAAATGGTTGCATATTCACTCATTAATGAGAAATTATTCATTATATACAATATGTTTTTTGTTGAAAAACATTCACTTATGATTGTTTTATAAGCTTACATTCCACCAAGTCAAAACTGATGCGGACTGCAAAAATAATCTGCAATTTTTTTATGCACTGTATGGGTTAAGAACAGTTGCTGTGGTCTAATGTCCAAATGCTTTATGCAGTGAAAAGAAGGCTGTGTTGAATTATTGATGCAAGAGACTGATCACTCACCACTCTTAATAAATTCCATATGTGCATCTCGATGGTGCAGAAGCTCAACGTCGTAATTTGCTGAAGTGTTAGCATGCTGCTCCTCCTTTACACACACACACATACACACAGATACACACACACACACACACACACATAAGAAGCTGGGCCCCTACACTACTAACACACCACAATCTACTGCTGCTTTCATGTTTGGAGAGCACAGATTATAACATAACTGTGCCCTCACAGATCTGATGTCCACGAAGGCCTCTGAGTCTCCCAGCTGGTTCATATGCAGTGGAGATCAGAGGCTGTAAGCTACAAATAGAGCTTACGCACATTAAGAACAGGAGAAGACAGGAGAAGGACTGAGGGAAAACAGAGAAGGGTGGACTCCATGGAGCAGGACGTTTCATCCCTGGGGTCACTGGTCTCAAACACATATCCTAAAACTACTGTGTGTTCCTGCAGCTTTTAAAAACACAAGCGACCAGAACAAGAAATCACACTTTACATCCGGCCACACCCATCCAGGGCAAGATACATCCCCCAGGAAAAAAAGAGAGAGAGAGAGAGAGAGAGAGAGAGCAGAAGCAAGAAAGAAATGTCTGGGGGCTGAAAGGGGTGCTAGAGGGACGGTTCTCTATCCAGCTGGGTGCTAATCATACAGATCTACACTCCTCGGAGAGCATGGATGTGCAGCATAAAATCTTTTTAATTATGTTAAAGTCAACATGAAATGGCATTCGCAACCCATTTAACTTTCCCTAATGTGACAAGTTTTAAAGTGAAACTGATTATTCATAAAGGTTAAAACGGTGTGGGACCAGATTTGATCTGTTATGAATAAATTAGATCATAAAAAGTGGATTTCAATCACTGTGATCCAATTGAATCGGTTCTTTTTAATCTATCAAAAACTCCAATAAATCAGTCGGTTAGTAAATTAATTTGACTCACTTACTGAATCACAAATTATTACATAACAGTGTTTGTGAACAATTGACAAGTTTCAATTTGACAAGAATTATATTAAATGTACCTCAGGTTTCTGTTCAATTCTAAAATTATTTGGCAACAGACGGCTGAGAGCAATAAATGCAAAAAAGTTTACTTTTTCCTTCTTCGTTAGATTGCTTATGATTTTAATTTATGCAGAGCATCTCGTCATATCCAAATGCAAACTTTTTTTAATCTACTGTTATTTAACACTAACCAACAATAAATTACTACACTGATTATTGGCAGGATTTTAGAAAGTCTGCAATACCTACAACAGTAGCCAAAAGTGATGAAAATTGATATTCCAACAAATTTTAATAAAATAAACATTTCTTTTCTGTAATAATGTGCATAATAAGACCAGGAATGTGCATTAAGAAAGTAAATAGGGTCAATTTTGATTTTATGTTGACTTTAATTTTACTTTAAAGGGATAGTTCACCCAAAAATGAAAATGTGATGTTTATCTGCTTACCCTCTGGGCATCCAAGATGTAGGTGACTTTGTTTCTTCAGTAGAACACAAACTGAGATTTTTAACTCAAACCGTTGCAGTCTGTCAGTCATATAATGGAAGTGAATAAGAATCACGGCTTTGAGAGTCTAAAACATACACAAACAAAACCAAATTAAACCCGGCGGCTCATGACGATACATTGATGTGTAAAGACACAAAACGATCGGTCTGTGCAAGAAACTGAACAGTATTTATATAGTTTTTTACCTCTGATTCACACAATGTCCGAACTGTCCTGAGCGTGTTCTCAACAGCAGGCGCGCGAGGCGTCGTCTTCTTCTTGCTTTACGGCGGATTGCAGACTTGTAGATAGAGTGTCAATGGTCCATTTGAGAGATAGGTGGCGGTAATGCACTTATAAGTCTGCGACCCGCCGTAAAGCAAGAAGAAGAAGATGCCTCACCCGCCTGCTGTTGAGAATGCGGTCAGGACAGTTCGAACAGTTCGGACATTACGTGAATCAGAGGTAAAATTGTTTTGTGTCTTTACACATCAATGTATCATCACGAGCCGCAGGGTTTAATTTGGTTTTGTTTGTGTATGTTTTTTTTTTTACTCTCAAAGCCGTGATTCCCATTCACCTCCATTATAAGACTGACAGACTTTGTTTGTGTTCTACTGAAAAAACAAAGTCTCCTACATCTTGGATGCCCTGGGGGCAAGCAGATAAACATCAAATTTTCATTTTTGGGTGAACTATCCCTTTAAGTGAATTAACTAATAATATATATTTAAATAAAAAAACTACTTTCCATAATTTATATTATATTGGACTGTAAACATTACAACAGTCTAATAAAAGATACAGTCTCACAAACGTATTAAGGTGTGCTTTGGAAAAAGCTTTTAAAAGTAGTACAGCTTAATTAAATAAAAGCTCTTTAAAGCTCCCATTAATGATCAGAGATTAGCAAGAGCTGGATGAGAGGGCGGGGTTTTGAACTGGAGAAGTAATAGTAGCTCTTGTAAAGTACTGACCTGCTCACAGATATTTAATGTAGGCTAGCAAAACAAACAATAAACCATGAAAACAGCAGCTCTGTAAGCAACCGATACAGTGCAAAAAAGTGATGAAGAGAAGAGAGAGACAGGCAGAGAGGAAGTGACAGTAAGCCTGACCTTCATGGGGATGTTTGTGATGGTGGTGGAGGCCAAATCAAAGTGCGGCTGAACCAGCACATTCAGTTTACAGGCTAGATACCGTCCAGCTCGCACACTGTGAACCTCACTGCTCAACACTGACGAGAGCTGCACACACACAACAGACAATACAATTATATTGTCAATTATAATTATATTTTTTTCTCTATATATAACTATATAGAAGTTTTTTTTTCTTATGGAAATCCCAATGAAATTCTTTTTTCATTTATGGTACTAATGAAGATAAAGTTCCTACCTCTTTCTTTTGCCGATCCGAGACCAGAGTTTCTTCACCTTGAGGATAGATGTGGACCAGCACAAGCTCACACTGCTGAATTGGCATTAGTCTGCACAGTAAAAACACATTACAGTAAGAATATGAGCACGTTAATAGCATGACAATAAAACTGACTCCAGAGATATCAGAACTGACCTGTCAGATCCTGCTGCCCGTTTGTTTTGCTCCTGAATGGTTTCCAGCACACAGTCCTCCAGCATTCTGACATGAGTATCACTAAAAGAAGACAAAATAGAAAGAAATTTGTAGTACACTAGGGGAAAAAAACAATAAGTTATTAAAATGTGTTTTAATTATGTTTGCTCACCAAGGCTGCATTTATGTAATGAAAAATACAGTAAAAACAGTGATACTGTGAAATATAATTGCAATTTAAAGCAACTGCTTTCTGTGATGGCAAAGCAGAATTTTCAGCATCATTACTCCAGTCTTCAGTCTCGCATGATGCTTCAGAAATCATTCTAATATGCTGATTTGGTGCTCAGAATGCATTTCTTATTATCAATGCTGAAAAAAAATTGCATTAAATGCTGCTTAATATTTTTAATGCTTAATATATGTATAAAAATATTTTAGTTCTCACCTTTTGGCATTGGTGAGACAAATAATGCGCCCCCTGTTGGCTACTCTCTCAGCTGTGTCCATCAGAGTGGTACGAGACTCATGCTGATATTCTGTGCTCTTACACAGCGATTCCACAGCCGCCACCAGCCCGTGCAGGACACTGCAACATTCAGGATCCTGACGAGGGTTTGGAGGCCCAACAGCTGCCAAAGCAGTCATCAGCTAACAAACACCACAGACATACACTTACAGTTTTTCTTGATTGCTAACACACTATAACTGATTCATTTGACCCAATTTCACAAACCATTCATTCAGTTCTCGAAACAAATACACATTTCTCAAAACTTTGAACACATTTCACCTCTTTTCACACAAGTTCCAATTTGCGAAATCTTTTCTGCAAAACTCGACACAAAAACGCCCTCATTTTGCACAGGTTTGACCATGTTCAGAAGACAAGTACACAATATAATTACCTCAAGCATCACAAAATGAACTCAAACAGCACACATTTATCTAAGTAACAAAACTGATGACACACCAGTCAGAATCTCTGGATGATATAAAAAGGAGCACAGGTAATTATGTGCTTTGGTAAATGAATCCTACTGGTGGGAGTCAAAGAGGAAGAGGAGATGAAAAGAAAAATGAAGGGATGGGGTCAAAGGTCATTTGTTCCTGATGAAATACAAAGCACTATATTTGACCTTGTTCTTGTGCATGGAATGACCATAAGGGAAGCTGGCCTACAGGCTCATCTACAGGGTCTCTATACTTACATATACAATATAATTACAGTACACACAGTAGCAGTACTTTAGATGAGAACTTTTACTATTATATGTACAGTAAATACTGTAGCACATGTTGTACAGCCTCAGCACATTTTCACATGTATCTGCACCCCTCTATTTATGTTGCATACTGTAATTAGACACTGACTTGCAAAATGATTCCTTATTCCCAAAAGCAGGTTTTTGTAACAGTGTTTTGAATTGATCTCACTAGTGTTCTCTAGGCAGGAAAGTAATGTTTTTGACAGGCATGGGTATGTCATCTGAGGCCAAAGATTGGATTCTGATGATAGAGAACATTGTTTTTGACTAAAATATCTGATTTTGACCTGGAAGTCTGAAGTTTGTACAAGTGGGTGTGTAGTTTTGAAATTTTGTTTATTGTTGCGAGAAAATGGTTAATTGTTTCATGAATTGTGTGTTAGCAATCGAGGAAAACTTTAACACTAGCTCAACACAATGCTCAGATTACTCTGGTACAAGAAGGGTGCTCCATATGGATGTGCAGAGTGACAGATGTGCGTTTTTACCTGCTGTGTGTTCTGGTCCTCTTGCTTCCAGCTGTTCAAGATGTGAACCTCAGAATCGCTCACGATGTAGTTCACCTGAGAGACATTAAAGGAATAGCTTACCCCCCAAAAATTGAACTCTCTCATTATTTACTTACCCACATTTCATTCTTCAATTTCATATGCTGTTTTTTTTTCCCATGGAGCATTAAAAAAGGAACATTTTTGAAGAATTTTCACACAATTCTTTTGAGCCTTTTCCATAGCAAACAGTTCATAGTAGGGCTGGGTTAACCATATTGATTCTTAAAACCCAAGATCAATCTTTTAGTCTATGCTGATTTCTGTTGATGAAAATAAAACAGTGCCGAACTAAATTTCACTAAACATTATTTATAGCACGCCTCCTATACAATAATCACAATAAGTTTTGTTACTTTGATATGAAACAAAGTCTCAGCTTTTAAATTCTGTTCAAGCATTCAAGCAGCACGGAGCACACATAAACAGATCATACTCACCTTTTTACTACTAGCTACAGCAAGAAATAAAAATGAATGAATGTCAGAAGGTTTGCTGAAAGAAACAATTTACTGAAATGTATCATGTCTCATGTAATCTATCAGTGTTTCAACCGTGGAAAGATGTCAATAAAACATTATATTTGTACAATGTATACATTATAGAACTCTATAATCTATAGAGCATTGTGCTAAATATATACACTATACTCCATATTAATACTTAACCTGTTAGTGATCTCATACATCATGTTTGAATTCACGTCTGACACTTGTTAATTTTTAACCTTTTATATTATAGTAATGTACCAGTTTTACACGTAGTTTACAGCACTAGTTGATATTGTTTTCCTTCAGAAAAAAATGGACATGTTTTACTTTAGTAAAGTAGGGACACCTTATATCCAAATGTCAGTTCACTCAGTTCTGAATCGAATCCAAATCAAATGAAGAATCTGTGAATCGGATCGATACTAGTTAATAGTGACTACAGCTATAAACAGCTCCAGTTTCCATACACTCACCAGTTTATTGGTGGGGTAAACGTCGTACACGATCCGGCAGTACTCCATGGAGCACTCAATCGCACACGTCCAGAGAGATTTGGACACTGGAGCCAGAGGAATCACACCCTGCGATCGGCTTTTGGTAAGCATGTCACATTCAATCAGCTGCCGGCTGGACTCTGCCATGTACGGGCAGTGATCGACCACAAGAGCCGTCTTGTGTGAAACTGAGAACATCCTCATCCTGCAGCACAGAGATTGTGGAAAATCAAATATGCACTTTAAATATATGACTATATGGCAGGAGTAACGTTAGCCAACCCTGCTCTGGAGATGGTTGTCAACATTTCTTTCTGGAAAGAAAATGTATTTAGTGTTACAAAAGAAAAGATTTAAGTAATAAAGAGTTGACGAGGGTTATTTAATGAATCTTAATTATGTAGACAATAACAGTTGTTATTTTGTCACCTTTGTGTCACAGAAATGCAGCTAGCTTTAGCTTGCTAGCATCGCCTGCTAGTTTTCCATCGATGGTAAATGCGCATTCAGTAAGACCACTCGCATTGAAAATGGTGGTATATAATTGTTTTGGGAAAAATATACCCCAAAACAAAAGATAAAACGATTAAAAACAAAACGGAACAAGGCGGATTAGCAAGCAACCCGTCAGAAGCAAAATAAACGCGCACGGGACACAAAACACCGTTACTCACTTCCGTCCGTCAGTGAAATTCCGCCCTAGAAGAACTCAAATAAAACGGTACTAGTGCAAAGTGACATCCTGGGGGCATGACTGACATGTTCATTTCAGTCTAAGTAGTAAAAATAACGATAAAGAAATAATTCCATCTCAAATCTGCACTTTACACATAAAGATCACACATGTACATGTTGAAAAAAAAAAAGGACCAGCTTAAACCAGCATCCCAGCATCAAAACATACCTAACCAGCATATGCTGTTTTTTTCAACAGGGGTGTCTTTATGTGTCTCAGACAGACGTTGTAATCTCTACAACAAACACCTAACAGCATACAAAGAAATGCAAGCACATTTATGTTGTCAAATTAACACACAACATTTGTTGACTAGGCTTTTCAATTGACATAAAGACCTCATTTACATTTTATGGCAACAGCAGAAATAACAACAAAAAATATTAATGTAAAACACATAAGATAAAATAAAGTGCATGATTTCAGTACTATTTTCAAATGAAAGTCTCAGACTTAACAAAATTAAGTATCTATATTAAACCATCAAAATTAGAACAGAAAAATCAATAAACACCTTAAAGTCCCCATGAAATAAATTATTTATTTATTTTTTTGGCTTTTAGTTTGAAAATGTTAGCCTTATAGTTATCTATAAGCCGTGCTCCAAAATGATGAAAACATTTGTATTTAGAAGATATAAGCATTCAAAACCTACAGTCTCTCACTTCCGGCAATATGAATCTGAAATGTCCCGCCGCCTACACTATAAATACAGAAGCTGAAACTGCAGTCTGTTCGCTGCCTCGGTCTGTTCGCGTTCACCTCTATCCGTTCACCACGGGGCCCCCTCAAGCACGGGGCTCAGCGTGGCTTCACCAGTTGCACTGCCTTAAGGACGGCCCTGGTCACACTTTGTCTTCTTTTTGTGTTCAACAGTATGGCTGTTTATATATCATCATACCTTTGTTAATTATTATGTTACCTAATTCAGTCACTGTACACTTCATGCATTCATGCACACATTTAGTGTCCAAAGACTCTTTTAGAGGGTAGGCTACTGTATATGTGCAGTGTAGTGTGTTTCCAAATATATTCTTCAATACCTTAACCTTCACATAATCTTTTTTTGTTTAATGTATACTTGAATCCTTTCTAATTTATGTTGAAAATATTCTGTTTATTTTTGTATTTTGGTTAGCATTTGTGTTTTATTGAGTGCTGTAACATTCTGCAAAAATCAAGCATTTTTATAATAGATAACGGAAGTGAAAAGTGTATTCTTGCTATTCTGAAGCATGATTTAGTGACATGATAATATATTATATATAATATATTAAATAGAAATATATAATATATTAAATTGAATAGCCTTTATTAACAAGAAAGTAGCATCAAAATCTTATTAACATTCTCATATTCAGGATTTATGCCACAAAGGGCTTTCATGTATGCAAGATTAAAAAAAAAAGAAGATATTTGTTAAAACTTGCATAATTGTAAACCTTCAATTTGTAAATGTAAATTTCCAGCTATGCAGTTTTCCAGTCTTTTATTTTACCAAGAATATGATTACTAAAATAACACTTGCTGAAAAATGTAGATTGTGAAAATGTCTTTTTAGTCAGAAACCTATCGTTCCACATATTCCATTCTACTTCCATTTTTAAACTGGTACTTTCAACTTTAAACTGGTATACTTAAAGTCTGCTAAATTGGAACAACTAATTTTGTGCAAAAAACTTTAAATGTGTGTAAGTAGTGCTGAGGTCCAACAAAACATATACCTAAGTATATTTGATTGTGCTAAAGTGGAACTATTGCAAGTATATATAAGCATTCAAAACCTACAGTCTCTCACTTCCGGCAATATGAATCTGAAATGTCCCGCCGCCTACACTATAAATACAGAAGCTGAAACTGCAGTCTGTTCGCTGCCTCGGTCTGTTCGCGTTCACCTCTATCCGTTCACCACGGGGCCCCCTCAAGCACGGGGCTCAGCGTGGCTTCACCAGTTGCACTGCCTTAAGGACGGCCCTGGTCACACTTTGTCTTCTTTTTGTGTTCAACAGTATGGCTGTTTATATATCATCATACCTTTGTTAATTATTATGTTACCTAATTCAGTCACTGTACACTTCATGCATTCATGCACACATTTAGTGTCCAAAGACTCTTTTAGAGGGTAGGCTACTGTATATGTGCAGTGTAGTGTGTTTCCAAATATATTCTTCAATACCTTAACCTTCACATAATCTTTTTTTGTTTAATGTATACTTGAATCCTTTCTAATTTATGTTGAAAATATTCTGTTTATTTTTGTATTTTGGTTAGCATTTGTGTTTTATTGAGTGCTGTAACATTCTGCAAAAATCAAGCATTTTTATAATAGATAACGGAAGTGAAAAGTGTATTCTTGCTATTCTGAAGCATGATTTAGTGACATGATAATATATTATATATAATATATTAAATAGAAATATATAATATATTAAATTGAATAGCCTTTATTAACAAGAAAGTAGCATCAAAATCTTATTAACATTCTCATATTCAGGATTTATGCCACAAAGGGCTTTCATGTATGCAAGATTAAAAAAAAAAGAAGATATTTGTTAAAACTTGCATAATTGTAAACCTTCAATTTGTAAATGTAAATTTCCAGCTATGCAGTTTTCCAGTCTTTTATTTTACCAAGAATATGATTACTAAAATAACACTTGCTGAAAAATGTAGATTGTGAAAATGTCTTTTTAGTCAGAAACCTATCGTTCCACATATTCCATTCTACTTCCATTTTTAAACTGGTACTTTCAACTTTAAACTGGTATACTTAAAGTCTGCTAAATTGGAACAACTAATTTTGTGCAAAAAACTTTAAATGTGTGTAAGTAGTGCTGAGGTCCAACAAAACATATACCTAAGTATATTTGATTGTGCTAAAGTGGAACTATTGCAAGTATACTTCAGGTACACTTTAAATATCTTGCATTTAAAGACTGCTATTATACAGAGATCATACAATCCTTATTAATAGTGATATTAAAACATATTTTAGGCATAACATTAATAATTGTGCATTGTGCAATAAAGAAATACTCCAAATAAAGTTTAATTATAAATTGATATCAGTAAGTCTTAAGTGATATGTCAATAAATATGTCAATAGATTTGAAGTATACTTAGTATGAAATAAATGTATTTTAAATAAATTATGGCATCGTTTTTTTTTTGTTTGTTTTTAAGTCACAACAAAAGGCAGTTCTTAAAAGTTACATATGTGTATATAATCATTTATACACCGTTGTGAATGTGTCTTGGTATCTGGTCCAGCACATCCCACAGATGCTCAGTTGGATTGATTTGGGATATTTGGAGGCCAAGGCAACACATTGAACACTCTGTCATGTTCCTCAAACCGTTGAAAAATTTCTGCAGTGTGCATTATACTGCTGAAAAAAGGCCATGAAGGGGTGTACGTGGTCTGCAACAATCTTTAGGTAGGCGGTTTGTGTCAAAGTAACATCCACATGAATGCCAGGCCCCTAGGTTTCCCAGCAGAACATTGTCCAGGTCATAACACTGCCTCCACCGTCCACCGTCCACCGTCCTGCCTTTTTCCCAAAGTGCATCTTTCTGCCATCTCTTCTCCAGTTAAAAGATGCACACACACCCAGCCATCCACTTGATCTAAAAGAGTGATTTATCAGATCACGCAATCCTTCTTCCATTGCTCCATGATCCAGTTCTGATGCTCACATGCCCGTTATCGGTGGTTTCGGTGTGGACAGGGGTTATCAAGGGCGCTCTGATCGGTTTGTGCACTCTCAGAAAAAAAGGTACAAAAACTGGGGCAGTACCTTTTCCAAATGTATGCTTTTGTACCTTTTAGGTACTAATATGTATCTTTAAGGTACCATTATGCGCCCTTTAGGTAAAAATGTGTACCTTTTGAAAAGGTACCACCCCAGTGACAGCCTTTGTACTTTTTATTTTCGAAGAGTGCAGTTACGCAGCCCCATATGCCAAACTACCATGCACTGTGTTGTGACTCCTATATCATATCCAGCATTAAGCTACAGCAATTTGAGCTATACAGTAGCTCTTCTGTAGCTCCTCATGAGCTCTTGATGTTGAAACCTGCCGTCCCAAAAACATATTCTCATACTGGTCGATTTTTATTGTTTATTTATTTATTTATTCATTATTATTATTTTGAATTTTAAATATTTTATAAAAGCTCAGTTTATATTAATATAACCTCACTGTGACTATAGGCTACACAAATGTTGCCATCATGGAAAGTATAACAAATCAAGGGTAATTTGCTTGAAGGTATTGACTGTCAAGTATGTTTGCGTAGATTGTTCTGTTTGTGAACAGCATGAAGGTTATAGATACAGCCACTGCTGAGTAGGTTTGATTAGTCAAATATTAGTCATGCATTGTGTTATCTTCATACAGCATAGTGCCTTCCAGTCTAAAAAGAAGTCTGTGTCACAGCAGTCAGCTTTACTCTTTACCAATATTCAGAGGATTTCTTAAACTTTTTATCAGCCTTCTCTGGTAAGTATAGTTTAATATCAGTAAGACCTAAATTATAGTTTTAATATTTTCAGGTGTGTTGATTCTGATGTTTTAGATCCTGATGTTTTATTCTGTTCATTCATCTCTCCAAGACAAATGTTTGTAATTGATTCCTTTGATGAATTTATAAACCGAAACTAATAGATTAATTTTTTGGCTTCTGTTAGTCTGTCTTGTTTTGTCCTGCAATCATTTATACTCCTCGTGTTTGCTTCTTCTGTAATTTATATTAAAGGTAATTCATAGCTTTAGATCAGCTCAGGATTTACAGACTTTACAAAATCATTAAAAGTTTGTATATTCAAAAACTTAAGGATTGAGGATATTGTTTGGCTAAAGATACAAGTTATAAAAACAGTTCCAACATGAAACTTTCTTTAATAATCTATTTGATTTTCTGAAATGTTAACCATTCTTATTCTTTCTTTTTGTCCTGTTCAAATTGAGGGCTTGTGTTGATGTAGAGAAGAGTTGTCACACCTTTTTCTGCTTAAAGGCATATACATCAAAGTCTTGGCCACATAACGCTTTAATGGCTTTTCAGCTACATTTAAGCAGTCAAGCACGTATGTAATATGTAAATACATTGTTTACCCAACAGCTATAGCAAATTTGCAATTGTACTTTATTTAAAAAAAATAATATAATATAAATTTTTAGGTAACACTTTCTATGAAGCCCATTTTATAACACATTATAAGGGTATTCTTAAGGCATTAGAATAAATGTATAATGCATGATAAAAAAAATCTTATAATATGTTGTTTCATCTTGTAAATAATCATAACAACAATTATGATACATTATAAAAACTTACTTATTTGTGGTCATAACGTTTATGAGTATAATTATGTATAACACGCAATAAACACCACATTAAATCCACTTAATTTGTAATGGATTATAAGTCTCATATCTTGACATTATTTATTTAAGATCTGTACAGTATCTTACTGATATTACAATAAATATAGTTAAAATAAAATGTGCCATATTACACATTCATCTGATCAGAAATCTGATCCTATGGCTGTTTAAGAATTTTTTGGTTTATTTTATTATTGCTGGTGTTGTCATTGTTGTTGTTATTATTTATAAGTGGCCTTGTCTGCTTTAAAGGGGTCATATGATGCTGCTAAAAAGAACATTATTTTGTGTATTTGGTGTAATGAAATGTGTTTATGCGGTTTAAGGTTCAAAAAACACATTATTTTCCACATACTTTGCAAAAACTTTCTATATATATATATATATATATATATATATATATATATAGATAGATAGAGAAGATGAAGGAAGATTCTGAAAGGTTCCAAAAACAAAAGTATTTATTAAATAAAACAGGCTCGGGTAAATCCAAAGGTAAACAACAACAAAACTGTGTGCTAGGCTCAAACAATACTGGACAAAGGATAATTAATTGAATAAATAGGTGTGATCTGATTCATTAACTAATTAGATAACAAAGGCAGGCGAAACAGGAACTGAACACAATGAAAATGAAACCAAAACTGAGTTTAAGATCCCAAAGAAAGAGCATAGGACACCACCTTGCCCAAACTTCCCTCCTCGCTTATTTATGAACCCCCCTCTCCCTTTTCCCTCTTCTCCTCCACCAGGCTTAAGTCACTGAAAGATCATCAAGTCTGTCTGTATCACGTATCTACATAACAATAACAATCTATTGTTTTGCCCTGTCATGTTTGGTATCATTTTAAATGTCTCGGTGCGACTGGTAAAATGGTCTCAATCTCACAGCAGTCACTTACTGTATATTTTTAGAAGGATTGAGCAAGCATAGGGGAGGCCATCTGAATAGTATTAGTCAATTACCTCTGTGTAGTGTAAAAGACTGGCGAGTTTGTGACCGTGAGATCTGCATTAAATGGCTGGCTTGACACTCTAAGCGATTATTATTATACAAATGACAACCAAAAATTGAGTCAGATTAAACACATAGCTAGAATCAAATTGAAACAAAATTAGGTACTCTATGGAAGCGCAAGTAAAAGACCTACACGCATTATACCTTCACCCACGCCATTGGATTCTGTCATTGGGCCAATGGTCTTACTGTTACAATATATATATTTAAAATTTAAAAGTGTTTTGAATTAGGTGTTTGAAGCAACACAAAACTACTGCTATGGGACACACTCATTAATTGTACCTTATCTGAGAGAATTTTCCTGGGTCACAACTAGGTTTCACTGATGAAGCAATGATGTGTCGGAACAACTGACTTTGTTTGCTGGAGAAAAAATAAAACTGCTGCTTTCTCACTGAGTATGTGACAAGAGACAATCCAATATGGTTTAGCTGCTTCTACTTCTGTAAAAAAAAGAATAAAATGTATATAAAGTACAGAAGTTATAATATACTATAATATATATAAAAAAAGAAACTGTCACTGGGGCTGAATCCTTTCAAAAGGTGCTAATAGTGCACTTTAGGTACTAATATGTACTATTAAAGTAATAATAAGGTACTAATATGTAGAGGTAAATGAGGTACAAAGATGTACCTTTCAGCTTTTGTACCTTAGGGTACTACCCCGGTGACAGCTTTGTACCTTTTTCTTCCTGGGTGTACAGATGGTTTGTTTCAGATGATTTATGATTATGAGAATAATATTTGTTTGCCTAAAATCATTCCAGAACAACAGTGTTGAGTGTGTGTTTGTATGTTGTTCATGTTTGTATCATTTTTGTAATGTGATTGTATATATCATCTCTACTTAGGTCTGACCATCTTTTAATAGCAAGATGAGTGTAGCTGAGAAAATCAGCATTTTTGTCTTTCTCTTACAAGGTGTGTGTATCTCTCCTTTAACTTCCACAATGTTTGTTGCTTCCTCATTTGTAAGATGAAGTAAACAACTATAATATTTATCCTGAATGTGTTTTATAAAACCAGTGTGTTTAGTCTGTTGTATATAACTAGGTCTAAATGGTTTAATTGCAAAGGTGAAAAGTATTTGAGTTATAGACTATATTAATATGCTTACGTATTATTTTGGGGAATGTGTACTTCACTTGAGTTCTCTTAAAACAGAATACATGTACTATTACTCAATTACATTTACAAGGAAAAAATAATACTTCTTATTTATAATTTCATGCAGACTAAAAAGTACAAAGCACATATGTCAATCATTATGACTTAGACTTTTCCTGAATGATTAAAATTTTTTTTTTTTAAATCCTAACGTGACTAACAAGCCAATCAAACATGCTCACATAAGTTGAACTTTTATTGTTAATGCATTAACTACAGTATAACAGTTAATGAGTTTAATTTCATTATAAATTAAGCATATTTAAGTAAAAATAAGTATATTCTTTTTAACGTTTTGTGGTTGTACATTTCTTCGTATGTTTAACATGTTTCTGTTGTGTGTGTTATTAGGTGTTTGCTGTAGAGATTTTAGCATCAGTCTGCCACAGACGATCGAAGCTCTGAGTGGATCCTGTGTGATCATAAAGTGCACATTTGAGATTCGCGAAATATTTGACACAGACCTCACTGAGAGAGCTAGAGGACTATGGTTCAAAGATAGAGATACGATGAATGACCTTCTAGTGTTTCACTCCACAGATCCCAAACCTGATCACTTTAATGGGAAAATAACTGGAAAACTACATGAGAAGAACTGCACCACTATTTTTTACAATATTACTTCAAATCATAATGGTAATTTTTACTTCAGGATTGAGGGTAATGGTGGACTGAAATGGAGCTATGATAAAACAATTTCAATAGGTGTGATCGGTAAGTGACTATGACTGGATTATGAAACATTGTGATCTAGTACAGTACAATAAAATCTGTGCACCATCATTATCTGAAATGATGAAATGACAGAACAACATAATATATATGTATGCCTTTCAGATTTATGGTAACACTTTAGTATAGGGTCCAAATCTCACTATTAACTAGTAACTAGTTGCTTTGCATGCCTATTATTAACATATTGGCTGTTTATTAGTGCTTATAAAGCACATGTTCTGCATGACCATATTCTACATCCCTAATCCTACCCAACACCTAAACTTAACAGTTACCTTACTAACTATTAATAAGCAGCAAATTAGGAGGTTATTGAGGCAAAAGTCATAGTTAATGGTTTGTTAATGGCGAGAATTGGACCTTAAAATAAAGTGTGACCAGATTAATTATATTCTTGAAAGAAGAATGCCAGTGTCCTACTAAATTTCATCATTCTGCATAATTTTGTCCATTTTATTTGACAGTACAGACCTTTGAATCATATATGTCAAATTTATAAAAGATTAATCTGTGTGTATTTTAGGCTCTCCCCCCAAACCCACAGTGCAGCTGTATGTGGAGCAGAAGGAGATGCAGGATCAGGAGGAGGTGTTGGAGGGGAGCTCTGTGAGTCTGCGCTGCTCTGCTGAGACTCTCTGCTCCTCTCCTCCACCAACTCTCACATGGAGCTCCACTCCCAGAATCCCCCTCAGTGAGAGCAGCAGACTAGAGGAGCTCATCTCTGATCTGAACTTCACTGCTACTCACCGTCAGCACAGAGTCACTTTCACCTGCACTATAACCTACCAGCTACAGGACGAGAACAAAACAGCACAGGACAGCATCACATTACATGTTCAGTGTAAGTGAGGCTTTGAGATGCTTTTTAGTTTTGATAATCATATTATTGTGATTTTTATTGTGAGGCTCTGAATTTTTTCCCTTCAGATTCGCCTAAAAACACATCAGTGTCTGTGCTTCCCTCCAGCTCTGTGTTGGAGGGCAGTTCAGTGACTCTGATCTGCAGAAGTGATGCAAATCCAGCAGTGAACTACACCTGGTCCAGAGAGAGTGAAGGACAGATGGAGCAGCTGCAGACTGGAGACACTCTTACCTTCGATAGGATTGACCTGAAACACAGAGGCTGGTACCACTGTACAGCTCAGAACCAACATGGCACACAAAACTCTTCAGTGATGCTAGGCATTCAGTGTGAGTATTAAAGGAACAGAGAAAATCTTTCAACCAAGTGATTGTAAACTGCATAAAAAGTTACTAAGAAATATTTCCAGTTGTGCTGCACAGACCATTCTCGATCTTTCTCTCTAATAGATGCTCCTCAGATCTCCACTTCCTCTTGCTCTGCCAGAACTGATGTAACTGTGTGTTTCTGTGAGGCTGATGGGAATCCCTCTCCTGAACTGGAGTGGCATCTGTCTGGACGTCCTGTCACTAACTCTTCAAACACGTTCATCAGTGAAGAGCGATTGAGCAGCACAGGCTTGAGGAGCTCCATCACTCTTCATCAGTCTCTCACACACACATCCACTCTGCAGTGTGTCGGCAACAACACTCATGGCAATGATGAACAACTGTTTCATCTAGTTTTCATCACTCAAAAAGCTCCATGTAAATTTTAATTTAACAGTTAATCTATTTTAGTTGTTGATATGGCAATGAATCAACTAGCCTGCTGATGTTTTATTGAATAGACAACAATTATTCAGATATGTATGGTTAAATTTGCATTAATATCAGAACAGTTGCTCTCTAGAATAAAGAAAGTTTCCATGAACTGTCACTTATTTATTTAATAGGGTTTAACATTTACTCCCTCCTGGTTGGAGTCGCAGCTGGAACTTCGTTTATGGCAATCTTATGGGTCACAACACTGCTGTACAAGTAAGTAGACAGTGTGATTGCCTAATGTAAAAACTATAAGAAAGAAAAATCACAAAGGAGGTCTCTATAATAGACAGTAATGAGTTAAATGTAAAGCAAACAGAGACTATTGCTGAACTCTCCTGGTTTTCCAATCATCTCCATTTCCCAGAAAACACCCTAATATTCTTGTATATGTCTACTAGAGTTTCAGAGGAGATCTCAACAATGTCTCAAATTACAGTAGTGTCAGATTTGATGATTTTTTTTCTGCAACTAAACGTTAGAGATTTTCAATATAAACATTTTGTAAACTGCTTCCAAATGCTTCCAAGATCAAATTATCTGGGTCATCTACATTCATCTCATAGCTGTATGGACTAACTTTATGCCAACAATTTTGTTTCTTGTGTTTCTGTTTTTATTTCACCTAAGGAATTGTAGAAGGAACATCTGAGACAACTCTGATATTTGTTGGAGTTATATTTCGCCTACTGTATATTCCTTATGTTTCACTATATTTAAAGTCTCCTGAGCTATGAAAGAGAAACCTCTGAGTAATAACAATTTCTGATAAATAAGGTACAAGCAGTTTTATGTTTTTAAATAATGAATTATTTCTATAGATGTATCTTCAGGACTCATAGTGGAGATAAAGCTGGACTGATTCAGACTGATGGGGTATGTTACAATATATCAAGCACACATGCTATTCATTCATAAATATGTAAAAATCGTAAACACCAGACTGCTTTTACAATTAGTTTCTCCACCCGCTGACACATTTCAAGTTTCTTGTGCATAAAAGGTCTCGACTGATGATTCTCCACCTTTGTTCATCTACTAGGCTGATTCGGTGGACAGAAGGGGAGAGCCTTTTTATGCTAATAAAGTTATGATGTCATCAGCTGAAGCCCCCACACTAAATCACCCAGAACCCCTACATTATTCAACAATTAACTTTACAAACACCAATCCGGAGTCAAACAACATCAGAGGCATCTCATCGCTTACTACTGATTATGCTGTGGTCCAATACTGTGGTCAAAACATAGAAGATAGCAAGGCAAAGATCAGAAAGGTTCCCTCAATGCCACATGGCGAAGACATTTACCAGGTTCCTCACAAAGCAGCAGCCAAAGCAAAACAGGTGCAGATATGAACGTAAAGCAAGGCGAATCTACGAAAGCATACTATAAACATGTCATTTTTAATTAATTTAAATATGGATTTAAAACACACTAAAATATGTAATTTCTGTTATTGTGTTAGATAACTAACAAAAATTATTGGAATTTAAATTGTCTTCTTTTAATGAATGCTACTATTATTATTTTGCTATGTAATTCAGTCATGTTACACTTCACATAAATATTTAAGTCTACAAACACACTTTGTGGGGAACTGCAATATTTGTTGTTGTTAATAGGCCTGCTTAATAATGATTATGAAGTGTTTATGAAGTTGGCTCATCAGCATCATACAAACATTCAGTTTTACATAAGTGCATTGTATGCAAGAAAAAAAAAAAAAAAAAAAATATTAAAAT
>NW_015546048.1:0-917 GCF_001515605.1 Sinocyclocheilus anshuiensis | reverse complement strand
AAAAAAAAAAAAAAAAAAAAAAAAAAGTATTAAAATAATTTCACAATTGTAAGGCGTCAGTTTGTAAAAGTTATTTTCCAGCTATAACAGTTTTACAGTTTCTCTCACATATGCCCAGGATTTAATTATCAAAATATTTAAAAAATGTAAATTTTATTTTAAGTGACCACTATTAAAACATATACCAACCTACACCATATCATGATGTCAGTGTTACTTTTAGTAACATAGTGCATAATGCCACAGCCACCTGTTTTGCATTATAACAGATACTGGCTTTGTTCTCAAAGGTACTTTCATCTTTTTTTATCTTTGCAAATTTACATGAGTGATCATTTGAACTTGAAGTTCTGCATAGACAGCCTAAACCCCCCAAACTGCAGGTATATTCTTTATACATACTGTACGTGTCACAATCATAAATAAATACTTACATACGTTTCATATTTATTTATTCATTCATTCTTAGTTAGTCAAAGTGTGCAAAATAGACGCTGAGAAGCAGACAATCCTGGCTTGAAGAGCTAGTATAGCAACAGGAACAGTAGCCAATCGAGCCCTTTGCCTGACAGTTTACAGCAAAGCATTAGGCATAATTCCAATTTAATTATAGTTATCTTATAGTAATATTTTTTGAGAATTACAAGTCATTAAAGACAGGAAAATAATTAAAAAAAATTAATTTAATCAGTGAGAGGTAATGCTTAAATTATTTTATGAAAACAAAAAAGAGGGTCTGGAGTTTTGGGATGTGCCAATTTTTGTTTTTCAAATATATTTTTTGCTGTAGCAATGCGCGTCCTATGTCACGTCACTGTCACACTACTGCTGTTAGCGAGACGAAGGCACGACGAAGATTATAAAAACAAATCCTTTTAAAGGGGTCATATGATGCTATTTAAATTTTTCCTTTCTCT
>NW_015546047.1:1623634-1638166 GCF_001515605.1 Sinocyclocheilus anshuiensis | reverse complement strand
TGACAATAAAGCAGACTTGACTTGACTTGACTTGACTTAATAGTAAAAGCATTCTTCATGTAAAGTACATAAATGAGTCACATCAGTTCAGTCAGTGAGTGATTCATTAGGCTGATTCAAATGGATTACTAACATTCTTCAATGTTTAAATGGAACCGTTTTGAATACAAATCGTATATAGAACTCTACCTGTTGTTATGACGACGCCAGCCAGAACTTTCCGTCGTGCATGTGGAGACGTGAAGTTGTCAGTGAGCTCGCTGAATTTGTCCACTACCAGACGAGAAACGGCATCTGCAAGGACCTGGTAAAGAGCATACAGATGTCAGACTTCACACAGATTGAAATGCTAAAATCAATAACACATGAACACACATCAGTACATTCGTGACTCTGCTATAGGCAGGCATGGCATATTCAGAACAGTACACGACTCATGGGTATAGAAGGCCATTTCTGTCACAGATAAAACATTACAGAGGTAATTGTGACGTTTCATCTCACAATTCTGCCTTTGTCTCGCATTTCATAAAAAATAATTCTGAATTTACCTGAAATTGCGTCAAATAAACTTGAAATTCAAAATTATGAGTTATAAAATCAGAATTCTGACTTTTTTCTTGGAGTTTAGAGTTTATATCTCACAGTTCTGTTTTTGTTTTGTTTATGCCATGGAATAAAAACATAAAATTATAAGATACAAACTTGCAATTCAGTGAAGAAACGTGAGAACAAAAATCAAGATTTGTGAGTGCAAAATTTATCAACTCGCAATTCTGAGTTTGTATCTTGCAATTCTGAGTAACAACAAAAAAAAAACTGAGATACAAACTCTGAATTGCGAGTTGATAAATTTTGCAATCTCACAAATCCAGTTTTTCTTTTTTCCATCCCGTGGCAGAAACAAGCTTCCATATATGGGTGCATATTATTCAAATATAATAAAATGTTCACTTTTTATCCTCTTTTTTTTATCCCCTATCCCCTTCAACAAACTTGCTTCAGTATGTAATACCCACTTCTCATAATCCAATCAATTACCGATGGATAAAATCAAGTCTAGGCTCTACGTTCTTTCTTTTTTGAATATGCAATTCCACGAAGAAAAATTGAACTTACAAGTCAAAGTTTAATACTGAGTTTCAACACAATGTACTGATTTTTAATGGAATGAACTCAAATGAAACTCAACTGAATATTTCAAAGAACCTGTTCCTCTATGGATGACTGTAAAGCAAAATTTACCGCAGACCTCAGATTCACCTTCTGCTGCTGCAATATAATATCAATATTTCATCGAAACCCTTCAGGCACCTCTGTGATTCCTTTCCGCTAACAGTGCCCTCCACTTCACATTCCTTAAGCTCCCTGTTAATATGCTGGAAAATGATTATGCCAGGGAAAAATCAATGGCCGAATGGGCAAGAATTAGAGACATTAGTCTAACATTACTTCCCAAATACTTCGGAGTCACTCGGTCGGAGACGGCTAATGGGAGTTTTCGGCGGAGCGTACTCTTGATATATTATCAGGAGACAGTGAAATCTCCAACCGAACAGAAGGCTGCATTTTACTCTCATGATAAAACACACTAGTTTGCACCATCATCTTTATTTGCTTTCATTTCCCATTAGTGCCTGGGGACAGATGACAGGAATTCACTGGCCAACTAGACACTGACAGATTTCACATGAGAGCAGCCTAGAAAACCAAGAAAGTGGAAAAAGGAGGCTAACGCAGCAAGAAAAAAAAAAACATTTCAAGGAAGATAACATACATTATGTTAATAACAGTATAAGTAATTGTATATCATTTTATATAGTCTAATCATTACACATTTATTATGGTAATAATTATATAATAAAATTAATATTATTAATTAAAAATGCATATATAATTTATAATTTTAAGTGGCAATTACAGTGCAAATAATTTTCTAAGTAAAGGTATATATCAAAATATTACAAATATCAGATAATGTTACACTAATAAATTAAAGTAAAAATAAATATTATTTACAAAAAATTTATACATGATTTTATAATTATACAATTATTATTTTTATTGCATTATTATCTAATTTGTTGTTTGCCTAATAGGTACCACATTGTCATAATCCAATGTCTATTTCTTATATAATCCAATGATTAAATATAATTATTAATTACTGTTATTTTATATATATATATATATATATACACACACACACACATACATACATATACTGTACATATATATATATATATAGGAAAACTACATATTTATTATATTATAGAATGTTTTAAATGATGGGCATTACTATAAGGTTATTAAAATTTAAAGCAAAAACTAACACCGTGTCATAAAACATTACTCTGATATATAATTACAGTACTCAATACATTATATACTCAATATATTGTATATTTGAGATATTGCCCTCTGTCACTCCTATATCATTCAACCTTTCATTGTGGATGTGAGGTCAGTCTGTATCGCCACACAAGAGCAGGAAAAACATGCCTGAAACGATCAGTCGTCCCGTGACCAGAGTCTATTTAACCTCTCGCCATCTGCTTAAAACAAATACACCTCTACACCTTGGGTCTCGTATTGACAGCATGTTAAATATGTGGCTATCAGATTAGGGATGGATAATGGGGTTTTGCATTCATGGCGCTGTATCTGTCACGCAGACAGACAGCCCAAGAGCCTTCAGCATCAGAGACAAAACATGCCACTGACAGGACTGCTCTTTAGTGGACAGGTAGTGGGCAGGCTGAAACAAAATGTTCTTGTTTTGACACGGTTCAGAGGAAGATGTTAATTAAGATTGGGTCGCTTCCAGGCCTGGCCTTATCTCAAAAGCAGGATTAACAGAGGATTTTAGAAATGTGTAAATAGACGTCTTCTCACACAAATGCCAGTAATTGGTCATTTCGGCTCACTGTGTTGTTTCACTGGCAGGAGTGAGCAATATATTGAATATGCATGACATATATCCAATGCTTTGCTTGTGACATGACATTAAGAAACATGGTGAATCCCATAATGATTTTAACATTTTTATTTGGCCATTCACATTTCCTGAAGACAAATTCCAAGGTCCTTATTTGTCTAAACATTTGCATGTACAAAAATGTAAAAAGGATTCAAGTCAGTAGGAGTTGGTAAGTTTGATTCATCTAATAAATCAGTTCAGGCCAATTACGTGAATCAATTTAGAATTTCCAAAAATCACTCAAAAATTATGTTTTTATATGTACGTAAAAATATATGTAAATAAATTAGCTACTATGTGCAGATATGTTGGTGGAAAAGGTTAAATCCTCTTTTTGGATGTTCTTACAGCGATGGCGCCGCAGACGGCAGCCTCAGTGATCTCAATTTTATTATCTGTGTGTTGTTGTTGTCTCCGTGTACTGGAAGCTTGTGACACTATAACAAATTCCTTGTATGTGCAAACATACTTGGCAATAAAGCTCTTTCTGATTCTGATTCTGATTTTTGCATAATATAATAATAATAAACAATATAATAATACTGTTTATATGCATAAATGCATATAATACATAACATATATGCATACACAAAATAATAGTAAAACAAAAAGACCATTAAGCAAAACAGCTAATAAATGAAATATATAAATGAAGAATATCATCAAATGGTATAAAACATATCAAGAAAGGTTTTTAAGCTATATCACTCAATCTATCCCAATATTTTAACAGAGCTCATCTTCATTTCCATTAGGCTTTGTTCCTAATGAAGACGGCCATTTGTGCCAGTTTTGCGCATCACATTATAAAGGCTTAGATGATGATCTCTGATAAACTTAAACGGATCAGAAACTTCAATTAAACACTATGAGATGTGAAGGACCGATTTCTTATATTCATCAGATTGTTACAGATCAGATACAATCAGACTTTATTAGCCAGTCTGGTGTGTGTGTGTTAAAGGAAGCCGCAGTATGAGTTTTTAAAGGTTTAAATGAGGTTCAACGTTAAAGTTTTACTATAACTTTTTAACTATAACTGTAATGCAGTCTTCTACAACATTTCTTTACCAATTGAGGCCTGCTTATCTCTAGGGTATAAATAAACCATTACTATTTACTGCTGCATAGCTGTTAATAATTAAATTACCTTTCAAAAACTTGGGGAATAAACCAAAAGGTTAAAGGCCAATTAAGATGCATGGGAATGTGTCTATGTTGTGTTACATCTAGATGTTTTAATGCTAGACTCCAGCCCACATCTATTTAGCTGTCGCATTGCGTCTCAGTGGTTAGCTTCATAGTTCATCTCGTGGTTTTGGAACATGCTCCGTGTGAATGAACTCTTAAAGGCATAGTTCATCCTAAAAATGACAATTCTGTCATCATTTACTCACACTCATGTTGTAAACCCACAAGAATTTGGTTAATCTTCGAAGCACAAATCAAGATATTTTTAATGAAAGATTTCTGTACCTCCACTGAAAGTCCAGGTAACCAAAACTTAAAAGATCCAAAAAGTTAACAAAGGCGTCATTCAACAAATCTATATGAATCAAGTGGTTTAATCCAAGTCTTTTGAAGACATACAAATGCCTTATATGATGAACAGACTTAAATTTAAGCTTTTGTTCACATGTAAACATCCATACTTAGAGCAAATCCCAGTTTGTAAACAGAAACTTGTGCGTGTCACGTGCTGGAACAAACCTGGGATGCACTGATCTGATACTCAGTATCGGTATCAGCTCCGATACTGGCATTTTCTGCCGTATCGGGTATCGGTCAGACGAGAGGGAGCGTTCAGGGAATGCTGTGCGCTATGACTCCGTGTTGCGTCAAACACAACAGTCTGCACATGGGATGAGCATAAGTGCTTTGTGCAGCTCTGTATTGGAGACTTTCATATACTTTTGCACAATGAAAGTTTAATAATAGCCTTTCTTGTTCTGTCCTATGATAGGACAGTGCAAGAAAGGCTATTAATAATATAATGTATAGCACTGTAATGGAGGCATGCCGCATGTTGCTGCCTCCATTACCGTGCTATACATTTAAAATAAATATATTTTAATTTTATAGTATATATTTATATATAAATATATTTACTTGTTTTTACAAAGAGCAATGTGTAGTATTTTACCAGATTTAGTCCTACACTTACTCACTTTTATTTGTTCCCCACTAAATAATGTTATTTCACTAAATATATAGATTTTATAAAACTATTGTGCACTCATGATTTTTGTAGAATAACTTTTGCTGCTGAATTATGTTGCATGTTGAAGAGCGCCGACAGAGCCGCTTGGGCAGCCCGGGCTTTAGCGAGTTTCTTATTTCGGCCCGAGCCCTCAAATGTCTGCGAGTCCACAGTCACCGACATCACAAAGTTCTTAGCGTGGCTCTCCCCGCTCTCCGACACAAACTCGTATTTGAGGCCCGGCCGCAGCTCGTTGAGAATCATGACAGGGTTTTTGCCGCTGGTCGAGGAGGAGGGCGGCGGCAGCGGCGCCTGCATGAGGCTGTTCGTACCTGGCACCTGGGGCACGGGATACTCTCCCAGCGGTTTTAAGGAGCCGTTGCCGTTGGATCCCAGAAAAAACGTTTCCTCGTTCGGTGCCGGCGTCTCAAACCCGTTGAAGAGCATGTCAGGGAAGTCAGCCTGGTCGGAGGTGAAATCCGTGTTGACGGTGAGCGTACGGCCCATGGCCAGGTGCGCCTCGGACGCGTTTGGGAACTGCACAAAGGAGCGCAGCGCCTTCTCGGCGGCGTTCAACTTGGCCTTTTTCTTCGTAGGCCCCGAGCCCTCGAACAACTGACCGTTAACCTCAACAGTCATGACGAAGACCGGTGCATGGACCGGGCCGGTCTGCGAGAGCATCTTGTACTGCAGACCCGGTTTGATTTCGTTCAGCTGCATCAGGGCGTTCTTGGGCAGAACCGGCCCTGGCATTTTCTTACGTTTCTTGGGTCTGAATTTGGAGTGCGCGTGGCCATTGTTGCCCTCCTCCAGGGGCCGCTTGCGACCCCCTCCTCCACTACCGTTGGGGAGCTGCTCCACCAGGCCAGCTCCCTCCTTAGAAGAGACGTTGTCCAGGTTGCGGTTTTCCTTTACGTCGGTGCTGCATGAACCTGCGGTGCCCAGAAAGAGTAACTTACAACGCCTTCGTTGCAGGATCTTGTAAATGTAAAATTTATAGATTCCTTTATCTTTCTTTGTAACCGAACAAGTGATGTGTGTTCCTTTTGTTGTGTGTGCCGAGGGATTCTAGCATGACACATTTTTTTGACTAATCTTGTGAAAAATCATTGAGAGAGATGACACTGAAAAAAAAAAAAAATTTCAAGGGAAAAAAACCCCCGATTAATTAACATAATTAAGGAAGACCATGAGGTATAAAATCTAAATTATCATAATCATCAGTTTAATTTAAAGTACAGTTTCAGTTTTGCAGGCAATGGCCCGTGCAGAGTCAATCAATCATCTCGTTGGAGATAAAATATGTATTAATGGAGAACAAAAGCAAAGCTTTAAAAAGACTAATAATGACTTAAATGCACCTTGTTTTGAGGGATGACAAATTCTCTTCATATAAGTGGTTATGAAAATACCAATAAAACTGGGTGAACAATAAAAAGGTTAAATATTAGAAATGTTTTTAGTGTGGTGTTTTGTGAATATTTCTTTATCAATCAATCAAGCATCATATTTCAACCCAAACAATCAAAAGAAAAAATAAGTAAATGTAAATAAATGAATAAATACTGTAGTCAATTTTAAAATACAAATAAAATACTAAAAAACTAAAACAAACAAGTCTACATTTTATATTTATGTAAAACTGTTTTTCACTCCTTCTAAAGGTTTTAGAAATCAAATTAAATGAACGCTGTAACATTATTAATGTTAACTGTGACAGTAAAAACAATTAAACAAAACAAAAAAAAAAAAAAAAAAAAAAAAAAAAAAAAAAGCTGGCCTTAAAATTATGTATGGTTTATTAATATTATTTTATTTTGATTTTGGGGTGAAACAGAACCTGGACAATTTTTCATGAGTCTTGTCTCGTGTGTCTATTTACAGGTCACAATTGTTTTGCATTAATAAGCAGATGAAACACACATCATCATGTCCTGTTGACAAAGCGGATGGAACTTTGGCTAAATTTTCATTTATAACATCCTTCAGCAAAAGCTCGCTAGGTTACTGCTTTCAGTGCTCTGGTAGAAAAAGAATAGCATCCGTGAACAGTAGGGGAACAGAGTAAGAGCTCTCTGCAAACAGTAGGAACAACAGGGTGGATAAGGAAGTGGGTGCAAGGCAGGAGGAGAAATATAATGAAGAGATCTGAGAAGAGAGAAAGCTGTGTGAGAAAAAACACAGGGGGAGCAAAAGAGAATGTGGAGGAGAAAGAACGAAAAATAGATGCAAAGAAGAGAGAAATATACAAAACAGTCTGGAGCAGAATCTGAAAAATCGAAACCCTTCTTATGTGTGTGAATGCACATATCCACACACACACACACACACACACACACACACACACACACACACACACACACACACACGCACTTTTCAGCTTGTGTAATTAATGACTTCATGTGATCAATTCTGTCCTAAATAATGGAAAGCACTCTTGCTAAAACAAAAGCTTTGTTCCAAAACCTAGCGAGCTGCCTACTTAGGTGGCAATTTAAAGCATCAATTGCCACCCAAAAGGTACTGTGTGCATATTCAATCTCATTAATTGTGCAAACTCCATCCAATACTCTACAATAATTCATCTGCAACAGAAAGTGTTAAAAACATGCAATATAATTACAAATTGACACAGTATTTGTGTTTGCTATGTATTTTTATGTTTATAAGATTAATGTCAAATCTGTGCTTTGTGTGAGGATCGCTACTTGTATGATGCTCCCTATCTAGAATCTGTGAGGTTCAATTTCAATTAAGAAGCAGACAGCAAGACATGTCACTAGGTTTCAGAATAAATCCAATGTTACACTGAAAACAAAGAAACCCTAAAAGATTTATGCAATGCAACTTAACTTTAACATCCCTGGAAAAACAAAAACAGCTTTTATTGTTTACTAGAGATGTTCAAGCTGTAGTTTAGAGAGCTGCCCACCTTCAGCTGAAAGTAAAATCAATCGCACATGCCGAAAAAGCATAAAACTAACAGTTCTTACAGTTGCCAGTTAAAAACATTGCCTCGCTAGTCGCTACATGCCATAAAATGATTTTTCAAAGTTCTAAATAAAACAGAATATTAGAGTGTTTTACAAGAAAATACAACTTTAGTCTTTGTACTTCAAAATATTCATGTTTAATTCAATGTGTTACTTGCTGATTCTTTGTAATTATTTATGAAATTTACTAGCAATTTCTCAGCTAAAATCGTTTCTAATGCAATTTTTTTCAGTACATGTAAAAGCAAACACAACAGGATCTTTCCCCTAGACACATGAACTTTAAAAGCACAAGTACACAGAAGTCTAGTAACACCAAGATGCACTAGCTACTTTTGTGTGCATTAGTAGAGTCAAAAAGACCACCATGTTGATTCTCAATGGGTGGATGGCAATGCAGTCGAATGCACTTCTTGGTCAAAGCTTTCTGAAATTCCCATGGAGAAAATCAATGAAAAAAAAAAGTGGGCAAAAAAACCCTTTTTTTTTATTAGTCATCGGGGTGGAAAATCTGATGCTGAATGAGTGCGTATAACCGTCGCTCTTGCCAAGCAATGAATCACTGTGCATAATCCTTTACTTTCATGCACCTAACATCTAAACCTGATAGAGAAATATGCACTGTCACATGAAGAAAGCTTTTGGATATCATGTATGCTTATCAGCAGAAAATCTAAATAAGAAAGCGTCCGCTTCACTACAGATCCGTAATAAATGACGGGACCCTTCATTGTCAGTGGCTCTGAACAGAAGCGGCTGAGTGATGGGACAATAGCGGGTTAGATATCCTCTGGGTTAACAACTCTTCCCAGAACCTTCTATTCACAGCACTGCTGAATGAAGACGATCGGGACTCCGAGACATGAAAAGAACGCTGTGTATTTCTTCAGCCTTGAATCCGATCAGTCTTCTTTAATCACATTCAAGTAAAGCCCAAAGAATTAGGAAACGCAACATTTCTAGGTTAATGGGTTATTGAGCATCAATACTCATAGTTTGATGGTTCCACTGTTTTTTTTTTTTTTTAAACCTCGTTTTAAAACACTGATAATTTTTTAGTGTTTTAAAACAAATTAAAATAAAATTTTATTATCTATAATATGTTTTCAATTATTTAGATACCCTTTTTTTCTAAATTTGCAATGGCATAAAAATAAGTACTTAAAGGCAAAAATGAAAATGAAAATTGTGTCATCATTTACTAACTATCATCTCATTTTTATTTATTTATTTGTTCATTATTTAGATAAAAGTTAATAGGGTCCAATATAGTTTCTTCAAAATATCTCATAAAACAACATGATGGTGAGTAAATGATGACAGAGTTGTATTTTTTGGGTGAACTAAGGTAAAAACCAAAAGCAAGTTGAAATTCTTTTCATTATTTTGTTTTCTGGTCATATGTTATTTTTTTCAGGAGCATGTTGTGCTGTATGTGGATACTGTATGGCATACAGTATGTCTGATACATGTTTAAATGAACAAATATTTAAATATTTATATTCATCTAAGACATTATTGTCAACCACAATCCATTGCTTTTATTTCATTGACTATTATATGCCATTTCAGTCTGATGAAAACACACTACAAAAACCAGAACTAAAAGTTCCCTTTCAGTCGGTCACTCTCGACGTCACGTCGCTGTGATCAGCGGCAGCTGGATGCAATAATCGCATGCCAATGTGCATTGGCTCGTTTAGTTTACACTCGAAGTAGACTGGTCTCTCTAAGCGAGATCCCCAATTCGTCGGTCATCCGACGTGACGTCTCCGTTCCCTCCTTCAGGGAACGAGGGTTACCATACGTAACCGAGACGTTATTTTCATCAAAAGACAAAAAAATACTAAAAAAAGGCTAAATTGTGGCCTGAATGGACTCTGTCATGCCAGATTCTTTTGTCGACTTTCATAGCATAAAAAAAATGGATTCACGTTATAAAAATTTGAAATCGAATCTATGTAAATAAGACATTTAATCCCTCAACTAAATTTGGATTAACTTGATTAAAAAGTTAATTGTATCGATTGTTTTCAATTGTATTAACAGAATAAAACAAAAGAAAAAAAGGCGTCGAAAATCCCAATATATAAAATGTTTGTCAGACAACAAACTCATGGAAGGGTTTTTTAAATGAACTGAAGATGCAATATAAAAATTCTGTCCATGTTTAAACCCTCGACTCAACAGGAAGTGACCCTCACACATCTCTTGTGTGTGTGTCAGTGGGATCGTTCGGCGTGAGGGGCATAGAGAGTGACGGGAAGGCACATGAACCATTCAGTAAGTGACACATTAGTTAAGGGGAGTGTGCAGGGCTCTGTGCTGGAATGGAGGGTTTGGGGTTCAGACTCGAGCACTCACTCATGTTCTCCTCCTCATCAACATCCATGGTTGTGAAACGCCTCGACTGGCCCTGTGTTTGCTGAGCCCCGGCCACACCTGACAGAAACACAGACAGGTCATCATTAGCGCTGCTTGCTTAAGTAAGCGAAATCACTATAATCACATATAATAACGCCGTTTGTGCTAAAGACATGAATGTAGACTCAAACCTTAAATCTTGTGGCTATTACTTTAGCAAGTGTCTGAATTCATGATTATCATTCTTTAAGAAAATCATGCATATTGATTTTCCATGAATCATTACCATGAACTTTCCAGTGAGCAGTGGGTAAGGATTTAATTATTAATTTTATTTATTTATTCATTGAAAATCATTTCAAATTCAGACTGCATCCCAAATGATTCACAATGAATGAAAAAAAACAACAACATTCATACTGATTTGCGAACCAGTTCGACTGATTCAAACTGATTCAACCAAAAAGAATCGACTAGGGATGTTCATTTGAACCGTTTAACCGACCGTAAGAATTTTGACCGATTAATACAAACAGTTAAACGGTTTAAAAATCATTTAATTATTTAATTTTTTTAAAGTAATTTAACAAAATATTTAAAAAGGTTTGCTGCATGGTTAAAAAAATTAGTTAAAAAATTAATTAGAAAAAACAAGTTGCGTATAAGTCGCATTTTATTATTTAATTTAGAAATAGGCCTAATGCCGACGCGAAATGTTTACAAACATTATAATAAACACTGTAAACATAGCTAGGCTATTTTAGTTCTCCTCACTCCACAACAAATCCTTTCAATTAACAGTATTTTGAAAAGAACAAGAATTAAAAATATAAGAAGCTATAGCAATATAAACGACAAGCCAAAACGAATTAATTTAGGCTAAAACGAAACTGAAACCAACGCTGGGTCGGTCTCTCATTCCACACAAAATCAAATGTTTCCGTATTCGCAATGTATTTGAATGGCAAATTATTATTTATTATGTACTTCACTAGCGTTCCAATATCCACGTAAAACAAAATGGTTTCCATAACATCACGGCGGTACAGTGATAACACTTAACGGCACAGATTTTACTACATTTTTGTAGTAAACCATATGTTTGTTTCCATATGTTTGACTGACTGTATTTTATTATGATAATGAGCTGGCTGCATTGTCAAGGTAGCAATGCTTAACCTGCGCAATCACTTGAGTGTTTTTCCTTCTATCAGTGGAAGAAACTACTCCTTTTAGTCCTAAAGATAATCGGAATTGTAAAAGGTTTGCCTTAATTTGTGTACATTCACAATAAAAACAAATCTTTGTGCTTTTGTAAAATAAGCCTAAAGAAAAATAGGATGCCGCTTTCTGCCGCCTGTTTCCTTTTGCGCAGCACAAAAATGAACCGAAACTCTGCATACTAGGCATACTATATATATAAAACCTAGCTTTATGTTTTTCTCCGCTCGCAGAAGCGCTGCAGGTGCGTGATGTGATATGATGACCATGTGAATCCTCATGTTCTGTTGTTTGCTGCTTTTTGCGCATGTAAAATTAATCCCCGGGAAACAAATGTTAGTATTTTTTAATGGGTCACAGACACTTATCCTTTCTAATTTAATTCAATTCTAATTTAAAATAATCTTGTCGGTTAACAATCGGTTAACGAGCGCCGGTTGTCGGTTAGGAAAAATAACCAAAATGAACATCCCTAGAATCGACTCAAAAGAACAAATCCTTCACACGTTTGTCATCACTATAGGCTTGCGAGCAAGTTTTGTTCTACGCATAAGCAAAAACCATAGCATTACAGAAAATGTGCATGTCTTTTCCATGCCTGAAAAAAACATGTATTTTAAAATACAACCAAAACTGTTTCCATGACCGTGGGAACCATGTGAATATTAAAGTGACAAATTCAAGAAAACAAACACCCCCCTCCCCCCTCCAATCGTTAGTCTCACTGAAAATTACACTTTACCAAAAGAGCTGGTGTTGCAAGAACCAAAGAGAGAGTATTGGCAGTCATATAATGTCTCTAAATAATGGCATCATGCATCCCGAGCTGCTTTAATTAGACAGGCGAGTAGAGCAGAGCGAACAAGAGGAAAAGAAGTGGAGAAGAGAGGCGAGAAGAGGACAGAACTGAAAGACGAGAGCAGAGAATAGAACAGAAGAGGAATGAAACACCATTGACTGGGAGGTTAAGCCTACAGTAAGTGTATAAATATTCAGCAGGAGAAACTAATCTTTGAGAGAAAGGGCCGTGCTTGACAGGCCGTAATAGCAGGAGCAGTCTATTGTGACTTTAATATCTATTCGATTAGACCTCATCTTCTTGCACAGATCTCATCTAGACCTCACCTCAGCTGCCTCAGAGAAAAAATACAGTTATTGACATCAACGGGCTTTTAGTCTACTTGACACGGATGCCGCTTGAGCTCAGGTGAAAAATACAACACAAACACATGAGGGAAATTCAACATTTCATTAAAAAAAGAGAGCATAATAGAGCGGAGATGCAGGGCTGCGTTGACTTGAGGCTATAGTGAGGTGGCTTTTATATGGCAATGTGACAGAGCCGATACGAAGAGCTTCTAGATTAACTGAAAGAAAAGATGCTGTCCAGGAAATAATGTCAATATTTCTGCTTTCTCTTCATAGACACATTTTAAAGGGTTAGTTCACATGAAAACTTACATTTTGTCATCATTTACTCGTGTTGTTCCAAACCTGTACGACTTTCTTCTTTCATGAAACACAAAAGTGCCTAAACAATAGTAAAAAAAAAAAAAAAAAAAAAAAAAAAAAAAAAAAAAAAAAATGCAATTCTTCACCCTCTATACAAGTTTTATGACAAATTAAGGACGCCTAAAATAATGAAAAGGGGAAATCTATTAAAAACCTAATGAGGTTAAATGGTTATGCCAAGTCCTTAGACTTTGTATTCAATTTCATGTGGGTTTCAATATTTAGATAAAAAACAAATTGACTAAACGCACATCTTAAACTAGGGGTGGGCGAAATGGGTAAAATATCATATCACGATTTTTTTTTTTAGACATATCACGATTCAATATTTTATCACGATTTTTTGTCATGTTGGTTTTACTATTTTGTAAGTTGTCTGAGCATTACAGCCAAACTAATTTCCCTATTATAAAGACAAAGCCTTTCAATGTAACAAACTAGTTAAAGAATGGCGGATATTTAGGCCAAAGTGGGCGAAGATACAAATCTCTGTCATTATTTTATCTTTGTTATTAAAAAATAAGAACAAAGATACACATTAAAAATACACATAATATACAAATAAAACAAACAGTGTTTTATTTTCAGGTACAATAGGTGTATTTAGCAGGAGCATTCACAAAATTGAATGAACAAATATAAAAATAAAACAGATTTATTCCTATTAAAGCAACTGTTTTTTTTCTTTGTTTTGTTGTTTTATTAACATTAAAGGAATAGTTCACTCAAAAATATAAATTCTGTCATCAGTCTGTCAATTCTGCCAAAGTGTTTTGATTTTATACCAAAAGATAACTTAGTTCAGTAATCAGGCACTGTTTAACAGGGCTTTAGACCTCTAGTGCGCGCGCTTCGGGTGTAGGCGCTCAGAAAAAGCACATGTCAGAACAGCTCGTGAATGAAATGTTTAACCGGCAAGGCTTTAAAGCAGATGCAAATAATTTACTTTTGTGATTGTGAATAAGTGCAGTGACCCGTGAGAGTAACTCTACCGCTGAGTTAACACTGATGTGAATGTGGCGTTGTACAGTATATTGAGACGGAGGCGCCAGAACTGTAACTGATTGAATGTGGGCTGTAGCACGATACTACGATATTTCTTCAAAAGCTGATCGTGGAGACATTTTTATCGTCATGTCGCACACCCCTATACCTTAAACATTATTTTAAAATATGTTTTTAAAAAAAAAATTTCAGGCAAAATTTTTTTGCATTTGATAACCTGAACTGACAATGTAATATCTTAAAATAAATAAATTATA
>NW_015546047.1:1618617-1623606 GCF_001515605.1 Sinocyclocheilus anshuiensis | reverse complement strand
ATAAATTATATATATATATATATATATATATATATATATATATATTATTCATATTATATACACACACTTTTATATATAATAAATACTAACCACTAGTACTAAAGTATAAATACTATACTAAAACAATGTATATATTATTTCATATATTTTATGTAGTTTTTAAAATAATAATATTTCAAACACATAAGCTTTAATGCTTATGTGAAGAAATAATATTCCAAACAATATTTTTTATATTTTTGTTTTCAGGTTTACAAGATTTTTGTTTTCAGTTTTACAATCTCTGGGCAGTTATACCATCTAGACATTTTTGTACCCATAAATTTAAACAATAATCATAACTTTAGTTTAGAAATCGAAAAAGTCACTGTCTGAAATAACTTGATATATCAAGGCCATAAAAATAAACGAATAAAAAAGTATGATGTCACTGACCAAAGCATTGAGCAACACCTTCACTATCAGTACTAAAGCACAGACGCTCTATGTGAGATGGAAAGCCATGAAATCCAATGAAAGCCATTACAAAGCACATAAAGCAGCCAATCACAGCTCTCTGCTTTCGTTCTGGCCCATTCTTCATGGGCGACACTTTCTTAAGCTAAACTAAATGGCCTAATTAATCTGGTCTAATGGTGGGTGACATCAAATATGCTACCACAATTATTATCCTATTAAAGATTAATATTCCATAAGAAAATTGAAAAGAGTCAGGGGAGTGGTGTTGTGGGAGTATTTGTCTGAGCGGAGCTGAAATTTCAGCGGGCGTCAAACGGCTCCTTGATTTTCATCTCTCTGCTCTTTTCTGCTCTTGCTGGTCTGCTAATGGTCTACGGTGTAATGAGCGGCTCCGAGACTCGGCCTCGTTTTTTTTGTCTGTCGCTTTTGATTTAGCTTCCTCTGCTGTTCTCATTTTGCCCATGAATCCATAAACAGCATTGAGATCAGCTTCAATCTACAAGTGGTAGACACAAAAGCGTGTAAGGGTGCGGTGACGGTGTTTTGGGAGGCGGCTAGATGTGTCATCTGCATAAAGCACAGGTGACTGGAGGGCATGAAGGTCATTGCCTCAGCTTCACTTCACGCCTATAGTGGAAGCGACTGATGCTGTGACTGATCACAGACCAAAAACTGTACGTTTGAAGCTAACCTTAAAAAACATGAAAATAAAACTTGGTATAAATAATACTTAAAAAAAAAAAAATATATATAAAAATGAAAGAAATAAAAATTATATAGATAAATGTTTTAATATAATAAAATATATCATTAATAAATCATTAGAATTTTAATCAAATGGAAATTAAATGGCTGGAGTAAATGTGTAGAGTATGGAAGCCCGATTCCGTCATGGAATAAAAATATAAAAATGCAATTAGACTTTTTTCCCCTCATAATTCAGTCCCATTTTTGAGTGTATATCTTGCAATTCTGAGTTTTTTTTGTTTCCACCACAGAATATATATATATAAAAAAAAAAAAGGTAATTGTGACTTTCTATCTCACAATTCAGACTTTTTTCTCACAATTCTCAGTTTACATTTTGCAATTCTGAGTGTATAACCTACCATTCTAATTATAATTAATTTATTATTCCCCATCCCTCCCCCCAAAACCTGAGTAATGAAAAAAGGCAACTGCAACTTTTTATCTCACAGAACTGCAAGAAAAATGTGAATTGTGAAATAAAAAAGTAAAGTTACTTTTTTTTCATTTATTATTTTATCACATAGCGAAAACAAGCTTCCATAGTAGTTTGTCTAAAACAGAAATGACGTTATTTTATATATTCTGTTTAACATATTTTTATGTATTTTATATTTATATAAAAATAAAACACAATATATAAAATATAAACATATTTCTGAATAAAAATTGCGGTAACACTTTAGTTTAGGAACTAGGCCTAATTCTCACTATTAACTAGTTGCTTATTCGCATGCATATTACAAGCATATTGGCTGTTTATTAGTACTTATAATAATGCATTATTCTGCATGACCGTATTTTAGATCCCTTAATCCTACACATACCTAAACTTAACAACTACCTTACTAACTATTAATAAGCAGTAATTAGGCATTTATTGAGGTAAAAGTTGTTGTTAATACTGAGAACTGGTCCACAAACTAAAGTGTGACCAAAAATACATAATAGAAGAAACTAAATCAGTAATTTGTGCCACATTCATTCACTCCAGGGTAACCACTAGAAAGGTGTTGACACTGGAACTCAAGCCATGTCACATTTGGCTTTATCTGTGGGCTCTGAGGGCAGCGAGAGGAGATTAGAGGATTTCCTGTTTGCACAGCTGTGTCATGTCCCTCCATCTCGGAGTACACACAGTCCAGAGACAGTTTAACTAGCAGCAGGACACACAACAGTTCATTAATGTTACTAGTCAAACACACAAACAGAGACCAGCATCTGCTGTTTCAGAGGTTCCCGAAGCCAGCTTAGGGCTTTTAAACTCCCAGCATGAATTCTCAACGTGCATCATATCAGGACACTGAGAGCAAGCGCTTCTGCAATAACAGAGAAACAGCAGTCCAATATGAAACCAAAAATAACAAACCTCTGCTCATCTGGCTGATGCAAAAGTGCAGGGCTGTGAAATACAGTTTTTTGGGAGATGTACATGCACTCTCTGATTTGTTTTTCATTCATCTCGCATGGCTGTGTGGAGGAGATGTTCAATACATCTCTCTCTGTGTCTGGAGACTATAAAACTTGAAAAATAAAGCTCTAATTGTCTTCATTTAAAAGATAAAACAACAACACATAATCCAAAGGGGTTAGGAAAGACAACCATTTGAGTTCAAGTATGTTATTTCCATGGTTTGGGCTCTAAATACTTGAAATTCTGTCATTATTCATTAATCCTCATGTAATTTTACACCAGCATGTGGTTATTTTTCTGTAATAAAAATAGAAATTTCTTTTAAAAAATCTATTTTAACAGCTTTTTATTTATTTATTACATACAACAACAACATTCATTCTCAATGGTTCATAAGCCATTCAATAGCTAGATGTGAGGAATGGACCACAATTAGGCCTGGAAAACCTGCCGCTACTTTAAAAATGATTCACCTTCTTGTATTATCGAACTAGCATGCAGCATTCAACACATTCAAAGTGACTTGCATTACATTAAAGGTATACATTTGATCAGTTCATGCATTCCATGGGTTTGATTTCCATACAGGGAATGCATAAACTTGATAAAAGCATTTGTCAATGCATAAAAATGAATGAAAATATAGATAAGAACCAATGGCATTATGAAAGGCAAAATTTTCAGTGAATATTGATTTCAAAATTACAGTCCATTCCCCACACAAAACACAAAAATAACACTGCATTTTGAATGAGGGTGAGTAAATAATGATCATTTTTACAAACTGTCCCTTCAAATAATCTGGATTCAGGCAGATTTACTGAATAGAAACTGCTGTCTGTGTACCTGTCACTGTATATGTAACTTGCACAGTCTTTTCATACAATTGGTGAATAGTTTGCACCATTATTTTATGATTACATTTCACATTATTTCTTCATTAAAACATATTTTGCCAAAGATAGTATGAATGCAGTAACACTGTCCATATAAGCATCAAAATTAATTTTCACCACACAAGCCTAAGGGAAGAGGTGAAATCCAACTCACACAGGTGATATTTTCTGGTTTGCACATGGCTTCAGTGGAAACACGCATAAAGAGGTGATTTAGCGGCATGTTTCGCATTGTAATTGCCAAAAGCATTCCCCGCTCTCAGGTCTTATCTTTCAAAGATGCGATTTAGAGCAGACTGATGTGTGTTTCGGAATGAAAGCATGTTTGACGAGCCATGGGCGGCTCTTAATGAAAGAGGAAGAGAAGAAAGAAGTGGCTATTCACCCTGTGAGTCTTTAATGCCATCAGCGAGTGCAGATTCAAATGAAGACGGATCTGCAAGAGCTCAGATCTCTGTGTGAGTGGCTTACAGGACAGACATCCATCCGCAGTGTTAACATCACAGCGAGAGGAGGCTGAGGGCATTCACCGTGATCTGTCACTTCAGAGCCCACTATGTAATTTCAGCAAAGTGGCCCGTGGCTGGTATTGACAGACAGATGAAAGGTAACACGCCCAGGGCACTTTGGCCCGAACACCTGAGAACATTCTATCATGTCTTTAACTTTAACTGCGGCTGTCATGAGTCATGCTGTTACAGAGAGGCAAAAAATAAATAAAAGAGAGATGGTCCCGCATGCACATTAAATCACATCCATTTCCACTAAACTTCAAACTCAGGTTGTGACTGATTCACAGTACCGGGTGATTTCCAGACTTTGAAAAGTCAGTCAGGGTAACAAGAAGACTTTATCAAAAAAATCTTGTGCTGTGCACTGAAAGGCATAGAGAACTGACATTGTATTAGAGCAGTATTTTCCATTTGCCTATCAAGCAGCTAGAAACTCTCTCTTTCTATTCACTTCTGTAAGCTACACACCTGAAAAATAATATAAATAATGAATTAAATAAGACAAATAATCACATAATATTATAGAATAATGTAATAGGAAATAAAAAAGTAATAATAATAACAATATATAATACTGTAAATATTATATTAGTAAATACACACACATACACACAATGTATATACATTTATATATACACTACAATACATTATTAATACTATTATGTTTTGATTATCAAGTATAACATGCATACATATATGTATATATATATATATATATATATATACACACACACACACACACACACACACACACATATATATATATATATATATATATATATATATATATATACACAGTGGGTACGGAAAGTATTCAGACCCCCTTAAATTTTTCACTCTTTGTTATATTTCAGCCATTTGCTAAAATCATTTAAGTTAATTTTTTTTCCTCATTAATGTACACACAGCACCCCATATTGACAGAAAAACACAGAATCGTTGACATTTTTGCAGATTTATT
>NW_015546047.1:1615358-1617879 GCF_001515605.1 Sinocyclocheilus anshuiensis | reverse complement strand
CTCCCCACCCACTGTATATATATATATATATATATATATATATATATATAGTCTCATTCTTGCAAATGAAATCTATAACATAATTAAATAATATAATAATATTACTTAAAATAATAATATTTATTTTAATTTATTACTTAAACTCAAAATCTTACTGTTAAGAGGGAATACAAAAATGTATATGGACTACAAGAACCAATAATGTGTCAATACTATGGATGTTAATATAAAACGGCATTGTATGAACTATTAATTTTTTTTTGTAATTTTGGTGCATAACAGTATAAATTACCTTTGTAATTACCTTTCCACATTAGCTTTATGGAAAAGGCCAACTAGGACATTCTACATTCCACTTGACATGCTAATTTATGTATACTGAATACTCAAGGAAGGAAGGAAGGATATTGTCAAAAAGCCAATGCACTTAATATTAATAAACAGGTGCCTCTAAATCTTAACCACATTAGTTACTCTTCAGCATGCACCGCACACATTTTCTGCATGTATGAAAGTGTATGGTCCTCTGTCAGCTTGAGTCAAACACAAGCCCTCAGGACAAATAAATTCAGGTCTCCAAATACATTTAATAATACTGCTGCTGATATGAGTTCCTGCTCTCCGCCTGCCTGAACGCCAATTACGGTGCTCTAATAGAGCGCCGGGGGGCAGGGTGGCCAAGAGCCCAACATGTGTCAGCAGCAGCTGATGGAACGCACTGCACCAGACCAGACTTCAGCACCACGGACAGGGCTTCAGCCCGCAAACCATGCACATGCACAACCACAGACCAATGTCCTCACTTCCTGTAGAAGACACACTCGACTCCGAATGTAGTACATAACATCTGCTTACCAGTTAACACAGGAAGTTCGTTCTGAAACACTGACATTTTCCACTATACAAATAACCTCTTTGAGAGTTTAGACAACAGATACAGAAACAAAAAACACTGTGTTTGCATCCAAAACATGAAAAATTGTGCCTTCTTAGGTAGTACAAGGAGGTGGAAAGGCATCAGGTTCAATACTTGCATAACATCTGGTCAATTTTATAAAGAAGACTTATTCTTTTATAAAGAATCCAGCACCGTCTACAAGTCTAGTTGACACTGTTAAATTAAAATGGCATTTTTCAAAGATTATGAAATTATGAAATTAATCCATAAATTATTACTTTCTTTTCACCTCATGATTCTACTGAGAAATAAGCAATGGGGTCATTAAAGTTTTATGTCTAAAATTAAAAGAAATAATTAAATAGAATAGATTAAACTGAGCTTTAGACATAACCAAGGTTATATTTAATAAACACTTAATGCTTAATTCTCAGTAGAAATTGAATCGTAAGGTTAAAAGAAAACATATGATATAAAATTATTTAATTATTTTCATTGTCACTTTAAATGTATTTTTATCTATTACACACACACATTTTTACATTTATTTTCATATATTATTTAAAAATAATATGAAAATAAAAATGTATGTGTGTAATAGATAAAAATGTGACAATGAAAATAATGAAATAATTTTATATCATAATATGTTTTCTTTTAACCTTACGATTAAATTTCTACTGAGAATTAAGCATGGTGCTTATTAAATATAAGCTTGGTTATGTCTAAAGCTCAGTTTAATCTATTCTTGAACACTAGACATGACATTATTGTGCCAAGGAAGCTGAAACTAGCTTCCTTCATACAAAAACATCTAACTCACTGATTTGTTTCAGACGATGGTTATGAATCTTCTCCAGCTTTTGAATTTCACTGTTCCAGCAACATCAAGATTTTCCAAGCGATGTGAGGGTTTTTTGAGAAGGCTGGAGCTTGAGCTGAGAGGAGAAACTCTCTTTTACTGTGTTAGTGGATTTAATAACTGACAGCTGGCTGTTCATCACACTGCACTAGAGTTGAAAGAATGGCCGGCAAGGAGAAAGAGCGCGGGATTAATTTTTTATATGATAGTTTTATGTGAGATTGCTTTCTGTGGAGGAGATGTGAAAAGCTGAAGGAGTAGGAGACTCCATGTGTACACAAATGTATGCAAACACATACAGAAATCAGATTTACCATAAAACCTTTAATACACAATCCCTCTCTCCAAAAGCAGCGGGCAATTTTATCATGGTGTAAGTGATTTTATAATTTCAATTTCAGCATTTCACAATATAGTTACTTGGGGGAAAAAAAAAAAAAAAAAATCATTCACTCACTCACACTCACACACACATATATATGTATAATAATAAACATGCGAGAAAGCATATTTTCTGATAACCGAAATAATTACTGTACATACATACATATGTAAATAATATAGTAATAAAAATAGTTAGGATAAAATGTTACTGAAACATTATTTCTAGGTGTAACATACATACATACATACATACAAATACACACACACACACACACACACACACACACAGATAAAATAGAAAAAATAGTAAGCTAGTGTTAGTGTTTTTTTTTTTTTAACAAAAAAGAAGATAAATAGATAAAGTAGAATTAAAATAG
>NW_015546047.1:1604912-1614183 GCF_001515605.1 Sinocyclocheilus anshuiensis | reverse complement strand
TCATTAAATAAATGAAATGAAATATATGAAAAATAACATTATACACACACACACACACACACACATATATATATATATAGAAATAAAATAGTGGGGAAAATAGTGGGAGTCAGTTGTGACATAATGACTCTGAATGATTCAAACCACTAAGTCAACAATCCTTTCACCTGAAAGTTACAAAAAATATTGGTGTTCACACTATAGATGTATTTAATGAACTAATGAAACATCAAAATAACTGATGAAACCGCATACAGACAGTCTGAAGTACCGCAGTTTAAACCATAAAGCAAAAGCACATACTGTATCTAGTGTGGCAAAGCCCTACAGCAGCACACACGCTTGTACATTACACCTGCCCACCCTGCATGTGTGCTCAGGTATAAATCACCCACATGTGTAGCTATGAAAGACCAGGCGCTGGAGAAGGGCCAATGAATGGCTGCTCTCCCAGAGTCCATCATTCCAAGGTCGAGTGACCGCCACACCAGGACAGATGACAGCCCACCTCCCTATCAATCCACCTCACAGGCTTTAACAGATGCTTCAGGATCCTTTTCTTCTCAGATCCCCCTTCATTTGTGACCTCCGCTCCATTTAGGCTGAGAAATACAGCCCGATGCGACCGAACGCTGGCTCAGACAGTGCTGAGCTAAGGATTTATGCTCCATTGCTTTAGTAGCTTCATAACAACCAAACTTACAAGGAGACTTTCACTTTAACACTCGGGCAGAAATGGAGTTGAAAAATAAATAAATAAATAAACAAAAATCGCAAATCAGAAAACCTTGGCACGTCTGTGCTAGTAAGTTTGAATCTTAAAGTCTCAAGAAAGAAAACAAAAATAAAAAAGAAATCTCCCATGTATGAACACTTGTCTATATAAATGTGATGCAATAAAATGCAACTCGTGCTACTGAGGTTTTCAGGAAGATTTCACGGGATTCTTCCAAAGGTGTGGCTTACAATAGAGACAAACTCCTGGAGAAAAACAGAAGAGCTCAACAGCACGGTATTAACGGGATTATAGCGGACAGCACAGGGAAAACAGAGATCCTGAGCACACTGGCTAAATGCTGCACAATATTGCTTAAGGAATTAGTATGCAGCATATCAAACCCATTTGCAAACAGGCCTCAACATTAAACTCTAATGACTGAAATGCAAAATTGAGTTTATTTGTACACAGTACCATTCAAAGGTTTTTGTAAAGTAAGATTTTGTCTCTTATGCTGCACTTATTTTAACAAAAAATACAGTAATATTGTGAAATATTATTACAATTTAAAATAACTATTTTCTATTTGAATATATTTTAAAATGTAATTTATTCCTCTGACGAAAAGCTGAATTTTTAGCATCATTACTCCAGTCTTCAGTGTCACATGAACCTTCAGAAATTCAAATATTTAAAAAGATTCCATATATACAATTCTATAAAAGAGTCCATCTCACAAAATAAGTCCTTAAAAGTTTGTCCTCCTGATACAAAATTATTGTCTCATCGTAACATTAACAATTGGGCAGACCAAAAACATATCATTTATGGAAAACTTGGTGCTACAATATTAACATTTTGAAACTTCTTCACCCTTCAATAAATGACCAAGGGTCAGTCTAGCTTTTATTTGAAATTGAAATCTTGTGTATCAATGCAAATACATTTTTTGCCACTTTTGACCTGAAAGTTTTGAAAGGTACTTTATGTGCAACAAATGAGACCAGTACAGACTGCTTACATGACTTTAAGAAAGACTGAAATCAAACTCTTGAAGTGCATGTAAACACACTGCTAGAGAAGGGAAGCTGCAAATGTTGATTTTCAGTGCCCTGCAGTCAGTCACAAGGGCCATGGTCATTAATAAAGCTATTTACAGAAAATAATTAAGAGGAAACCGAAAGAAAAGTGCCTGCTTCTGAACATTTCTAAAAAAGAGAGGAATCCAGCAGCCTTGAGCTTGTATTTTGCTAATTGTATCCAGTGGCCTTGATACTGTACGACCTCATATTGCTAACAATAAACGCAGTGGGACAAAGAAAATAGTTATGCCAAGGTCCTCTGTGCTAAACATTTTCTTTCTTTCATGCTGCAATGAAATCTGAATATATAAACTCAAATATGACACAGCGAAGGCTTGAGATTGAAAATAAACTAGATTTGCATTTCCTAAAGGAAATACAAATGCATCCAGGGCAAGAAACAAAACAGTATTATAGATTTTGCCAAGTTTAGGTTTGGATTCTTTCTGGATGCATCTTAGAACAAGCTGCACACTTTATAGGGGGCTTGAAATGATATATGTATATGCAAAAAAGACAATACCAAATCACAAATGTGACCCTAAATAAGCTTTCCATTGATGTATGGTTTGTTAAGATAGGACAATATTTGGCTGAGATACAACTATTTGAAAATCTGGAATCTGAGGGTGCAAAAAAATCTAAATATTGAGAAAATCGCCTTTAAAGTTGTCCAAATTAAGTTCTTAGCAATGCATATTACTAATCAAAAATGAAGTTTTGATATATTTATGGTAGGAAATTTGCAAAATATCTTCATGGAACATGATCTTTACTTAATATCCTAATGATTTTTGGCATAAAAGAAAAATCTATAATTTTGACCCATACAATGTATTTATGGCTATTGCTACAAATATACCCCAGTGACTTAAGACTGATTTTGTGCTCCAGGGTCACAAATCATTATGCAAATAAGCTGCAAGAAAGAAGACCATGCATGCAAATACACATTTTTGAAAAAGATTTTCCGAAGTTGTAAATAAAGTTGTACATAAAAAAGAGACTACTGGAGTATGTTTGGAACAACTTAAGGGTGAGTAAATGATTTTTGGGTGATTTTATCCCAATAACACTAAAAGCCCTAACCAAAATTTGAGAAATATCAATACAACACCAGCTTGTAAGCATGATAACTACAAATGCTTTTTAAAACGTACTCTCAGTTAGTAGGTAATTGCATTTTCAAGGCTGCAAATGTGTCCCTTAAGCCAGCCTGTGAGGTGTCTGTACCGCAGGTCAAAGGGCTCTCTGCAGGAAAAGTAATCATGTGTGAGTGAGGGAACGAGCGAGTAGAAGACAAGAAGAGAGAGGGAGAGTGGACATAGATGGATGGGCTGTGCAAATGGAGAGGGATATGAGACGTGCAAAAGTTCAGCCCAAACCATCACAGCGGCCCGTGTGTGGCCTAACACAGATGGATCGCTCCACTGCCTCAAACAGCCATGAAGAAATAAGAGCCCTTCCCAGAATAAAGGAGCATCCGCTTCCATTATAGCCCCAGACCTGCATTTCACAAAAAGTCAATATTTCCTCCAGCATGGCATTTATCACCTTTGTTATCTGCAAAAGGTGGAATATAAAGACATATAAAGCAGCTACATAATTACAAAGCTGATCAACTAATAATCAATAATCATTTACTATTTAAAGCTGTAGGCAACAAGGAATTACACTTTCTCACGGAACATTTCGGCAAAATCTCGTCATTACAACTGAATGCAGCGAGAGGCGCTGTGGACATGCAACATTTCAATCTTGCTCGCTTAGCAGACTGTTACCTATTGGTTCCGGAAATCAAAAAGACTTGAGAAACTGACTTAAGTAATTTTTTTCCCCTGAAAAATAACATTAAATAAATAATGATAATGTTTATTATTTTTAAACATTTCTATTTCTTTTTATAGACATGACATTTGTATAACTACCTTGTATCTACAGTCTACTCTTCAGTTTGGTTTTTATAAGTTTATATTTTATTATACTGTTATTAATATTACTTTTAAGTTTTATTGCATATTGTTTAACTACTTTTTAAATTCTTGTTCAATTTAGCTTATTTTGAAATTATATATATTTTACAAATGTTATTAGTAACATTTGTGAATATAAAAAAGAAAAAATTAAACTAAATAAATGCATTTATATTACATAAAATAAAAACAAAATCTAAATTCTTTATACAATTTGGCCCGTGTACTTTTGCGTCCATTCATTTTTTAACCATGACAATTTTTTTTTTAAAAAGAATGGTTATTGCATTTTTAAACGCTATGCTGAAAACCAAAATTGAAATTAGAACCTGTCACGAATTCGGTCCATGGACTTCCGTTTATTCACCACCAGAGGTCACCCTTTCCATTACATTGACTCTCGCACAACACAAACTGTTGCATAGCACCCCGGACTACATATCCCATCATTCTTTGCACGATTTGCACACTGCACTGATTGCACTCATTGCACACAGCTGTTTCTAATCACCTCACTCACTATATAACACCCACTCCTACCACCTTTCTCGGCTGAGTATTGTTTAGCCCGTACCCCATTCCGAGTCTCTGTGTTTTCCTTGTTTTGCCTTGCCTTGCCTGTTTTCGCGGTTTCTGATCTTTGCCTGTTTTCCTGGATTTTTCCCTCTCGTCTCGCCCCTGTGATTCTGTCTGCCGATCGGTGACCTACGCTAGCCCTGGGACTATTCTTGTGTTTTGCCCGCCATATACCTGTTTGCCATTGTTTGACCCTGCCTGTTTACCACGTCTCTTTAATAAAGCCTGCAGATGGATCCACACGTCTCACGTCTCGTCAGCCCTGTTACAGAACCATACACACAAAATGCTGCCCGAAAAAGTAAAATATTGACTTCTTTTCAGATTTTTGTTAATGAATTTTTGCACTTTTAATAAACATTTGAAAAATGCACAAATGAATATAGAAAAATGTCGATTTTAACAAGTTTTCGTTCCCTCTTGCACTCCCGTATAGAACTTGCCCAGGATACAGTTATTTGCAATAAAATATGTAATGAGTATTTCATAGGCTACATGTTTTTAGGAGTGAAAATTAAGATCATAAAAATATCAAAGCTAAAAGGTTTTCATAAAGCAGTTATGGTAGCCATGTCAGTAGCTAAACATTTTTTAGAAATTAAATTTAGCATTTATATACATTAAAAAACAAGCTTTATATCATTTTTACGATTTTTAATGAATTACGGCTTTTGAATAATGAAAATTAGTTTGTGTCTGCTTATTCTATTCATCAGTGTTTGAATCATTAAAGTTAAGAAACTGCATTTTCCATATTTCATTTCTGGGTTAAAAAATTAAAAACGAATAGACGCAAAAGTACACAGACCCAATTTTTACTACTTATTTGTAAGTAATATTTGAATTAATTAATTAATTGTGCAGTTTAGCTTCCTTAAGCTGTAACTGATCTGTAACTGAGTAAATCTTTCTATTTTCAGAACTGTAAATATATTTGCATTGTGATATTATTTTCATGATAATTAAGCATATTTTTAACTAATTTTCTCATAACAGTAATGATTTCAGTAGTTTTGTTTTTTAATTATTTTATTAAATTCTTACTGTAATACAGTATTTAATTTCAATCAGCATAATGCTGTATAAATGAAATGTACAGTGGTGTGAAAATGTGTTGGCCCCCTTCCTGATTTCTTATTGTTTTGCATGTTTGTCACATTTTAATGTTTCAGATCATCAAACAAATTTAAATATTAGTAAAAGACAACACAAGAGAACACAACATGATTTCTTATTTTTTTGCATGTTTGTCACACTTTAATGTTTCAGATCATCAAACAAATTTAAATATTAGTAAAAGACAACACAAGAGAACACAACATGCAGTTTTTAAATGAAGGTTTTTATTATTAAGGGAAAACAAAATCCAAAACTACATGGCCCTGTGTGAAAAAGTGTTTGCCCCCTAAACCTAATAACTGGTTGGGCCACCCTTAGCAGCAACAACTGCAATCAAGCGTTTGCGATAACTTGCAATGAGTCTGTTACAGCGCTGTGGAGGAATTTTGGTCAACTCATCTATGCAGAATTGTTGTAATTCAGCCACATTGGAGGGTTTTCGAGCATGAACCGCCTTTTTAAGGTCATGCCACAGCATCCATGCTGGGAAGATGAGCGCAGCCACCTCAGACCGGCCCGCGAGCAGCCGACCGCCCTGACCGACTGGCACCATGGCAACCAGGCGCTGCTGAGAACATCCAGCTCCATTATTGAATTTCAGCACTTTAATGACCAATAACAGATTGGAATTAGTCTGCCAACACTCATTTTTACCTCGCCGCAAATTACAGGGTTTTTAGACTGCAGACACATTTAGGAGTTCCTGCACAAAAGCTCGCGACGAGACACTTTGATAAAGTGGCTCTTAATATCTGGGGCTTGATAAATGAAGCTGCTGTCAAAGCGGGAACAGCAGCTGCCAGACGTGTACCTGCAAACCTCACGCCAGAGGACCACCAGGAGAGACGACAGCCAGAACAAGAGCCTATTAAAACCGTACACTAGTATAGCTGTGACTGTGGGATTATTAACATCAGCGGACAAACTAGATTTTCACATTTTCTGAAGGAAACTAGTGGTGCTCGTCTGTGTAAAACTCATGGCCATGATGACAAGCAGTGTTCTGAGTGCTTTCTAAAGCACTGCTGTTGTATTCTGGGTCATTGCAGACATCATTTATGCAAATATATCACAATATATCAGAATATTGCTAAAGCATTTTGGAATAAAGAAACATGTGCATCCTATGTGTGAAATGGAAGTTGCATCCACTAGAAAAGCTATTATGGCTCTTTTATTTAATGAAATACTTCATTCATTAAAAAAAACTATTTAATTAATTAATTGGTGGACAAATGCTCTGATGAATTGTTTGCTAGTGATCTGTGGCAGACAGCTTATGTCTAAAATAAATAACATGATCTGGAAGGGCATAGCAGCCAATCATCAGACCTATATATATATATATATACATACACAGTATATATATATATTTCTTATAAATTTCAAATTTTATAATCTTAGTGTTTCCATTCAGTATTGCTTTTACACAAAATATACAAACGCCATTTTTTGCCAGTTTTTCTGTCTGCCATGCAAAAACAACAATCGTGTCTTAATCAGGTACAATTATAAACAATCATGTGCTTAATATATAGTACTGTTCAAACGTGTACCATATATTAATATATTATATATAACATATATTTTACACACACTGAGTAGTGTTACAAAAGATTTCTATTTCAAAATAATGCTGAATCTTTTTTTTTATGTTTCCACAAAAATTTTAAGCAGAACACCTGTTTTCAGCATTGATAATAATAAAAAATGCATTTTAATACATTGTAACAATGTATAATTGTAAAACAATATTAGTTAATGGATTATGAATAAACATTAATGTAAAAATGCAATATAAACATTGCAACAAAAAAAATCATGATACCTACTGCATTAACAAACATTAATGTATTGAACCTTAAACAGTCACTTCCAAAGCATCTACTATAATATATACATACTGAACATAATTTTTTCAAAAATATACATTAAATAAAATACTAATAAATTGTTAGAATACACATTACTTTTTAAAATGGAAAAAGATGTGTTTTGCCCCCAGAGGCCTGACTCCTTGTGTGGGACTGTAGGATTGATGTGGCATCTTGAAGCATGACAAATTGCTTCAAAATCTTGGTTATGAGCATAGATGAGCCCCTGGAGCTTATATCCAGCTCTGTGTGTGTGTGTTTAATCCTCAGCTTTCCTAACCTACACTGGACAGACAGGAAGTTTGCTGGCCTCAGCACTATGTATCATCCTGTCTTTGGCTCTCTCTCTTTCTGGGCTCGTCTCCTTCCCTGCCTATTTTCCTCGCCTCAGCGGCCCCGCTGCTCACAACAGATGACTATCACTGTACTCCTAATTCAAGGCCAGGTCAGTTACTCTAATATCCATGGGGAGGAAGGCAGCGCTGGGTGAGTGTACATGCCTGAGTGGATTAGCCGGTGAATTTTACAGCCGGTGGCTGGGTTATTAACAGCTCTGAAGGGAACGGTGATGGACAGGCAAGAGCGCTGAGCATCTGAAACATCACAGGGAGATAAAACAGACAGACGGACGGACAGACAGACAGGACTCAGTGGAAACAGACACATGTGCTAATACTCTCAACACAGTCTCAACTGCTTCCCCAATAATTAATGACAGACAGACAGAAAGAAACAAAAAGACAGTGAATGAGAACTAATGGAATTACTGAAACAAAAAACAAATGAAGGAAAGAACAAAAGCATGAGAAAACAAAAAGAAACATTAAGGTAACACTTTACTTGAAGCCTACATGTATAATGCATTATAAATGCATTCATAATGACCATTGTGATGCATTGCATCCTTTCATTAACAACTGTAAATATATATATATAATTACACCGTAACAAGGACACCTTAAAATAAAGTGTAACCAAATAGAATACGTCAACAAAAAAAGACAGAATAAAAGATAAAAAAAGATAGATGAAAGATAGAATGAAAGAACAAAGAAATAGCAGAACAAAAAGAAGGGAGCAAAACTAAATAATGAAAAAAGAATAAAAAGGAAAAACGAATGACTAGGGAAAACTAAAGAAAAACAGACAGAACGAAACAAACTAACAAGAACTAGTAGAAAAAATGAAACGAAAGCACATATCAAGGGAAGAACAAGCATAAAAAACAAAAGAATTCAAGACCAAAAGTATGAGAACAAAATGCAAACAAAAGAGACAAATGAAAAACAAACATACAAGATAATTACATAATAAAAAAGAAAGAAATGAACGCATGAAAGAATGAACATCCTACAGAATGAAGGAATTAATCAAGAGCAACAAAGAAAAAAATAATGAAAAGAGAATGGATAAACAGACAAAAGATAGAATGAACATACAAACAAAGAAATAGAACAAACAGAAGAGAGCAAACTAATTTAAGAGAAAGAATGAAAGAATGAAAAAAAAACAGACAGAATGGAAAAATGAAATGAATGGACAAATGAAAGAATGAGAATGAACGAACAAACGACAAAGGTAACAAGTAAAGGACATGTGATGAATGTGAGCTCAATCAACATTCAATTAACCAGAGAGAGAGAGAGAGAGAGAGAGAGAGAGAGAGAGAGAATCCAATTAACAAGAGAGAGAGAGAGAGAGAGAGAGAGAGAGAGAGAGAGAGAGAGAGAAAGAGAGAGAGAGTTGAGTGTTGGTGGTCTGCAGTGAGTGAGTCATTAAATGTGGGCAGGCAGCTTGTTTAAGAATTATTTCAGAAACATTAGCAGTTATTTAGACTGCAACCTGCAGGTAATGAGCCTGAGAAACGAACGGATGGAGGGATGACAACAGCATACACACACACACACACACACACACACACACACAAAC
>NW_015546047.1:1598544-1604799 GCF_001515605.1 Sinocyclocheilus anshuiensis | reverse complement strand
CAAACACACAAACACACACACACACACACACACACACACCAGACGACTCTTCCTCACTAATCCAGGCTAATTATGTTGTCTCAACCATGTGCTGCTGTGACTCTCTTTCAGAGAGCTGTGGATCGTCTCAGTTTTCCAGTGGCATGAGCTCATTCAATCAATGTGCAAAGAAAAGGTTAATGGTATCACTTTAGGGGAATAAGAACTGCTCTTTTAATTGCTTTTAATTATGAATTAATTGTCTGATTGCCTGAGTATTGCCAACTGGGTTACTAGGTAAACTTATTGCATTACATTAGCTGTAACTATTTCTGTACTTCTGCTCATTTTAGTGCATTTTTAAGAAAAATACACAGCAATAACAGCCAAAACAAACATGCAAGTCCTTGAAAATGTCATTTGTATTTTAGAATTTATAATCCTGTTTTCAAACACTATTGAAAAAAATTTTCATTCTCAGCATTGCCACAAGGGCGTTACACAGTAGACACAAAAATCAGTTTTCTCAGTTCCATCTTTCTGAGCAATTTAGTTGAAGTTAAATTATCAACATGTTTATAGATAATTATGTGAGTGACCAAAAATATTTCATGTCACAGACATTCAGACTCTAAAGAGTGATGTATGTACAGACCATTGCTGTGTGTGTTCATACAGCATAATAAAGTGAGCAGAGCAATGGTGATCGTCCCCAGATACACCATTATCAGACCGCACACGCTCCCTTCACTCCATCAGAGAAGCTTCATTTCCTCCAGTCTGCTGGCTGGGCAGAAAACTCTCCTCCACATGTCATCAGTGGCCCACTGGAGAGCCTTTCAATGAACCTAAACTACATTCCTAATGCATTCATAGTCTTTGTAGAATCTGCAAGATATTTTGCATAAAAAAAAAAGAAAAAAAAAAGAATAACAATTGTATAATGTATTTCAGTACTGCCCTGAAAAATCTGCATATCAGATATTTATATATATTTTCTATGAGACAAAATAATAAACTATATTTTTGTATAATTATAATTAGTATTTATTAATATTTAGAAATAGCTTCTAGTTTTTAATTTTAGTATACATTTTAGTATTTTTGTGCTTTTGTCATTGTTATTATTTTTGTGTGTTTTTTTTAATTGTTCTATTCAGCTTTCATCTATTTTTCCATTTTAGTACTTCAGATTAAACTTATATTTCATATCTCATCTCTAAACTTGATTTAAGAGTTTTAAGCTTTTCATCTAATATTTATATTTTATTTTATTTCACCTTTATTTGAATGAATAAAAAATGACTTTTTGTATCCTTATGTTTATTTAACAATAGCAACACTGGTTTACACATGTTTGATTATTATTATCATGCGTTTCAAAATCAATAACTGTAGATATATTTATGCAGCATCTTCAGGAAGAACTAAAAGAAAAAGATGTTTTTGTTTTCCCCAAGGAAATAAAGAAAAAGAAAAGAATAAACTAAAAATAATATAATGAAGTGATAAAATAAAATAAAATGGTATGTAAACTTATGAGCAGAAATTTATACAGGTTTAATGCTTGGACTACCATTCACACCTAATTTTAAACCAACTATTTAAACACAACCACAATGTGTCACATGTTTGTGATTTTCAAAGCCACACCACATCCTCACAGCACTTTCATTACTACCAGCAATGCAGCAGGAACCATGAGCGACGCAAAGCCCCCAAAGTTCCAAAGATAACTCCGATCCAGCTCAACGTCAGGCGACAGCCGCACAGAGAGACACCATCAGGCCTGTGAGTGAGGGAATTACATTAGCAGAAGACTTCTTAAAGAGAATCACGCACGTTTTTCTGCCTCCTTTCAGCATCCGGCCTCAGATAAGAGGAGGAGACAAACTCACGGGTTTGACAAAGCCGCCTTAAGTTGCCAGGCCGCATTAGGGGTGTGAGGCATGCTGAAAACGCCACTTCAGCAGCGCAGGATTTTCTTGGATGACAGGTCTCAGCTCTCAGGTCTCAGCCTGCGCGGCTCAAAATGTAAAGGCAAACGGCGAATGCTCGGATAATTCCTCTAAACGCACACCTCAGCGGCTGCCTCCACACCTCATGGGCTCATCCGCACACCGCCCGAGTGTGACACCCCACTCCCGGAAAGGTGGACAAACACATGAGCTGTGCTCCAAAACCTAGTGAGCCGCCTACTTAGACAGCATTTTAAGTCGCACTCCTGATACAAAAGCCATATAATTATGCATGACTATGCTGCTGTCTAAGATACCTCGTTTCGGCCAAATTCTAAAGCAGAATTGCAAATATTCTTTACGGATAAGCCAATCCCAGAATGCAATGAAAAAAAAAACATCCTCAATGACTGAAAAGGCAACAACAACAAAAACGTACTTGTATTTCAATCAACAATAAAACTATAGAAAAAATATCTTCAGAGAAAAACTAAAAAATTTTTTTTACAAACAAACAAACAAACAGAAATAACATTTAAAAATGAAATAAAATAAATAAATAAATAATAAACAGTAAAAATAAAAATAGAAAATAAAATGCAGTAAAACATTTCTGAATGAAAAATAAAATAAGAATAAAATATAAAATAAACAAAATATAAATAAATAATAAAAAACAGATAATGAAATAAAATGTAATGAAAAATAAAATAAGAATAAATAAATAAATAAATAAATAAATAAATACGGCCACATTAGGGGGTGTGAGGCATGTTGAAACAACAAAAAATAAACAATAAAAATACAAATAAAAAAATTAAATCAAAATAGGTAATAAAATGTAGTATAATTGAATGAAAAATAAAATAATAAAATATAAAATAAACAAAATAGAAATAAATAAAAAATAGAGAATGAAATAAAATGTAATGAAAAATAAAATAAGAATAAATAAATACAATTTAAATAAATAATAAAAAATAGAAAATGAAATAAATAAAAAAATGTATACCGCATATATTTGCCACTTATTAGGTGAGGATAGCAAAATAAAGTAAACTGTGACATATTATACCCAAAAATTCTTCATACAGTGGACTAGCAGGACAATTGATAAAAATTTGGGACCAAAAATTATTCAGACGCTTTGACCCGATCATGTTTTGCTTAAGTGTTTTTCTTTAATTGCTAATGCGATCTTTTTACACCACAGACTGAACAAAATTAAGCATTGCTTGGTAATTGGTTGACCTAAATTGGTATTATCTAATTGTGTACTTAAATTTAACAGCTGACAGCTATTCAACCGAATTCATTACGTACCTTTCTATCAAAGTTATCTGACACTATAAAGATAATTTTTTTCTGACACACTTTAACTCTGAGTTCGTCATATTTTATTACTATTTTCTAAACAATATAGCGAATAAACTGTGATAATGTGAGAAATGTTGAAGGTGTCGGAATAAATTTCGGTTTGACTGTACTTCTATTTAAACCTAATTTTAACAACCATGTCATATTTGTGATTTTCAATGCCACACCACATGCCCACAGCACATTCATTCCAGCCAATGTGATTTATCTGCATGATCAGGGTGCATTTAAGGAGGCAAGCATACATATCAGAAGTGAAATACTTACTAAACACTTTCACCAAGTACTTTAATATTCCAAAGTAGGACAGTATTATTACACACATTAACTAAGAAAGATGAAAACTTCCAAAAAAGCCTTTAAGGCAGATTCGGGCAAATAAGCCGAAATATAGACCTCAAACTGACATTCACAAACTTTAATTCCATTACCCGCCGCAAAAAAGCAGCTAATTAACTTTGCATTTCTACACACTTCAGTTCTTCATATAAAATCAGATGACTGTGCAAAAGAAAAAAATAGCCTTTAAAATAATATTCCCATTTTAAATAAGATTTCACACCTACCTAAATGGAAATGAGTTAATCAGAACATTTTAAAAGTACCCTTCAATTACATTAAAAAAGAGAGGAGTTAAGCAAGTACAAAGTTAAAGTTGCTGAAAGTGACATTTCCTAACTTCCTCTCAAAAATACCACCATCATGTGACAGGATTGACAGCGAGAGAGTGCATTCGATAGCAGCCCACAGTCAAATTCGTTTTTGCTCTGGACAGCTGTCAAAGAGACAAGTGTGACATCTCAGGTTTCATAGTATCTGTCAGATAGCAGGGATGATGTCTGCAGAACATTGCATAAAAAAATCTAAATGATCTTCAGTGCTTTAGTAACGCAATATAAACAAAACTCAAATGCATATAAAATCTATTAATAATTCAATAGAATTCCAGCATGCTTGTGAGCGATCTTTGTTCTTCCTGTTTGTGGCTCATCACCATGGTGATCCATCAGACACACACACTGCTCATTCCAAAACAATCCCAGTGAAAAGAACAGCATCATCTAAACTAACCACAGAAACGTCTATCATTCACAAAACACTGCAGCAATGAATGAGAACTCCTGCAACAAGAAACTGAATCATGCAGTAATCTCCCCAAACCACTTACTTTAAAGAAAACACCGCCTTATGATTTTTTTTTACGTCAATGCAATACTGCGTGAGCCTATTTAATAGTCATAATCATCAGGGTATCTGCATGCTTAAGACCTTTTCAGACTTACAAGAAATAAAAAATACATTAAAGGACTTAAAGACCCTCATCAAGTCATTGAATGACAGTGTTATAATGCAGGTAAAAAGATTTTTTAAAATAATTTTTAATGAAATTCAATGTTCTAAGTTGACTTAAAAAGGATTATTTTCACATAGGAATTATAATTTTGTCCAAATATCAATTTTTACGACTTATAAATAAATAAATAAACAAACATGTAAAGATGTGAAAGAGCAAAAATTAAGTTTGTAATAATCAGAGAATGAATTCCACTTTAGTTTCACACTAAATTAGTTCATGGAAAATGAATTTCCAAGTAGATTAAATAAATAAATAGCTGATTCAACTTTGGATACTTGCAATATTAAATTTTAAATATAAAATAAACATTAAATACAAACAATATTTCATAAAAAAAAAAAAAAATTCTGTAAGATTTTTGGAAAGTGCATTTAAGACACTTAAGGACCTAAAGACATTCCAAGATTTCTATTATTTTTTTTTAATATATTTCTAAACTGATTTACCAAAATTTTCAAAGTTATATTAACCAGAAGCAGGGAGAAGCATAAAAAGTGCCTTTTTTACGTTCATTTCAAATAATAAAATGACGATGTTTCATAAAGCTGAAGAAGCTACAAATATAAAGCTGATGCATAAAGCTGATAAATATGACATACATTCTCTCTAATCTGTTCACTAATAAAGGAATCACAGTTTTGATGCATCACACCGCAGTACACATGAACTTCCCTAAAGAGTTTCATATCAACTAATCAGTCTAGAAATTCAAATCACATGCACTGAAGACATGCACGTTGCATCCGATCAAGTTTTAGAAGTCGAACCCGATCACAGATCTCCGGCAGGCCTGTTAAAGAAAGCGTCCTGACCTTTCCGCTCCGAGCGCTTCTTGCGTCGCCGCTTGAATCGGGTCCTGACGAGGCAGTAGTAGGCCCCCATGCAGTGCGCGGCGTCCACAACCAGGGCCATGGCCACTTGACCCCGACGCTCCAGTCGAACACAGGAAGCTACCTGACTGCACTGCCCTGTTCTGTGTTTCCGAGGCACTCACCAGCCCCCTTCCCTCGCTCCACCACACACACAAAAACACACGCGTGGTCTCCTCCCCCTCCTCTGCTTTCGCTACTTGGTGAGAGGAGAGAGAGAAGCGGGAAGCTCAGAGGAGAGGACACTAGTAGAGCTTTACAAGGTTAGACAGAGTAAACACAGACCGCTGGAAATTTCACGCCGGATTTGTTTTCTCACTTCCCTTCTCGATCACGTATCCTGCTATTTTACCTGAGGCAAGAGCAGTCTGCTCTCGCCAGTCCAGGTGATGACATCACGGCACCCTCGGCCAATCGAAAGCCTGGGTTCACATGGCCAAAAAGGACACGTTTACTCCCCTGACATCCTTTCAACAAGACTAATTTCTTTACCAAAAAAACAGCTTGTATTTCACATTTCAATTCTTGTTCTGCTGCAGTACACCCTGCAATGCAATGTGTGTAAGACAGGCTTTTTATAGATATTAAAACCTTAAAAAATCCATACTTGAAATAACTAAAATAAAATACATTTAAAAAATCCTTTAACTTTATTTCAGCTTGTTGCCAGGGCAGTATTTCATTCAGTTTAACTTGATGTACTAAAATAACTTCA
>NW_015546047.1:1591403-1598446 GCF_001515605.1 Sinocyclocheilus anshuiensis | reverse complement strand
ATATATAAACTATTTAATAACATATTAATACAAACCTAAATATTACGTAGAAAGTATGTAGATGTAGAAAGTATAGTCTAAAAGGCTGTTCACACAAGATGCGTTCTTATTTTTGAGTATATAAGTAGCTAAAATGGTAACTGAAAACATCAGCAACTTAATATATTCCCGCTCACTTTCAGCTGCATTTAAGCTGGAATTTTTCCATATGTCTAATACTTTATAGAAAACACTCATCCATGCAACTTCTGAAGAAGCTCAGAGGCAATATTTGATGTTGGGCTACAGAAAAATCTATGGAAAAAAAAATCCAATATTTCCAAAGCTAGTGGCTAAAAAGGTTCTTAGAAATTCAGATTTACACTAGGCATGATCACTAGAATATTAAATGCAACCGCTGTTTAGTGCAATTAATGAAATATTTAATCATTAAGCAGTCTGGATCTGCTGGCTCTGTATCAGCTCATGTTCAGGTTCAGTCTGAAAATCTGGAAGAAACTCTAACGCCATCATGAGGCCAACGCAAACCATTGCACCTCATCCAGTACAATTACTGAACAGAAAATCACCAATGATCCACACACATTCAGTCACAGCTATTTAAAATGACTAAAGAAAAGCAATCATCAAGATTTTAGTACACAAAGACACACACTGATATGTCAGACTATATATCTATAAACAAGATTCTCAAGAGCCTAGAAACCTGGCCAAGAAAATGACAGCCTAACTCCTTTACTAACATCCTTCAGCATCACTAAAATTAAGAGAAAATAATAATAATAATAATTATAAATTAGGGGAAAAAAACTATAAAACACTATAATTTCCAATCAGAATAATATTAAAAGTCCTATAATAAATAATCCTCTTAAAGTAATAATAAACAAACAATAATAAACTTCCCCAAAAAAAGTGGTGTTTTGGACAAACGTACAATTGCACAATTAACATCATGAAACAGTAGCTGAAGAAAGAAAGAAAGAAAGAAAGAAATAAAGAAAGAAATAAAGAAAGAAAGAAGAGATGCACCGATCGATCGGCCATGATACTTAACCTGAAAAACTTAGTTTCATAGCTCTCTTTATTCTATTGCATTTATTTGTGCTGTTGTTTGCAATTTTTGTATTTGTCCTTATTTTATTAATGACTTTTTACTTGTTTTTTTTAATGAAAATAAAACTTTGCTTTAAAGAAAAGTCGATTTTTTGTTTGTATATGCCGTCAATTATAGTTCTTAGAAAGAAAATCGGAATCGGCAAAAATCGGTATCGGCAGATCAAACTAACAAAAACTCGGAAATCAGAATCGGCCAAGAAAATTGCAATCGGTGCATCTCTAAAAGAAAGGTACACAAATGTTGGTGCACAATTTTGGTACTATTTGCCAAGTTTGCAAACTTTATATGCAGTAAAATAATGGTTGATTCAATGCAAAGTTAAAAATTCTATGCATTAAAAGCAACATGGTAGCTGCTCTGTGGACTGTACAATTTATCCAGTAAATTAGCAGAAGCAAAATGTGAGAATGAATCAAAGATGTCACTGGGGTCAGAGCAGGATATGTGCACATTTAGCTCTCCAGCAGCCTCTAATGGAATACAGTGGAACTACAGCATTACCTCAAAGACTATCATGCATTCAGTGGCTGTGATTACAAACACAAACGCAAAATGTACCTGATCTGCACTGAAAGGACTGAAGCCATTTAAGTGCTCAGCATGACCCTTTTTTTTTTTTTTAAAGAAATTCAGAATTTAGTTAGTAAGGATGTATTATATTGATCAAAAGTGACAGTAAAGACTTTTATAATGTTAAAGTTCTATTGAACGCTCTATTCATCAAAGAACCCTAAAAACATCAATTTACAAACAAATATTAATCAGCACAATTGTTTTTAACAGTGATAAGACATATTTCTTGAGCAGCAAATCAGCATATTAGAATGATTTCTGAAGGATCATGTGACACTGAAGAAGACTGGAGTAATGATGCTGAAAATTCAGTTATGATCACAGGAATAAATTGTATTTGAAAAAAATATTCAAAAAGAACATTTTAAATTGTACTAAAATAGTATTTCACAGTATCGTGGGTGTGATCCCCAGGGAAAGCAAGAACTGATCAAATATGTACCTTGAATGCAATTTAAGTGTCTGCTAAATGCATCAATGTAAATATCGCAAAATCCCACACGAGACAAGAGGAAATCAGAAGATACACACCTGGGTTTCCACTGGCCCTCAGAGCAGCTCTAACGCTTAATCACCAAGCCTGCATAGACACAAGAAAGAAAACAAAAATAAAGAATTTAACACCAAATATCAGCATAACATGACGCATTTTCAGATCAACCACAATGGTATGTGGTTTAGATGTGATCTCCAGCTACTGTAGATTTTGTTTCAATCCCCCGTCACGTCACCAACTTTCCAAGTTACCAAGAGTCTCCAAACTTTCACCTGACGGTGAACACCACAAAAACATGACCTAACGGCTGTGCTAAACGCATCAGGTGATGTGTCGCCAGCATGAGAACAATATGATCTCAGCTATAAATGTCCCTCATAAAAGTGGAAGAGGAAAAATAAGAGTCTCTCGGTCCAAAGGCCTGGCCGAACACAGACAGGAATGACCTGAAATCAGACAGGAGTGAAGGAGATGCAAATTGAGAAAAGAAAGATGGGCGGTAATTTCACAATAATAGTCAGAGACGCAAAAAGTAAAGAGATTCCCTCCTTTGAGTTCCTTAAATCACACTTTGCATCACTAGGAAGATCTGCAGCGCAAGAGCAGCAGAAAGACGCTTTATGGAGGAAAAATGAAAAAGCAGCCCAATAAAAACAGTCGCCAGCCAAACCGTACATCTCCATCCAGCACGCTTCTTTAACCCTGACAGCCTCCTTGTGTTCACAGAGGACATAATATTGTTTTCTAAAACCACTGTTTAACATCTGTGCTGCATCGGTGATGATTCTTCAGTAGCACACCATTGTGTGTTTGCAGTGAGAATTGAATGCAATGAAGAAAAAAAATAATACAAATACAATAAATAATATTCTGACTTTCAATTTCACCTTTCTTCAAGACTGCATGCAAATGAAAGTGATAGTTCATCTACTTGAAAGTTCGTGCATTTTTTTTTTTTGGACTGATTCGTCTCAAGAACTAGCTAGAGTAACGGTTCCCACAGTTTAAAGAGATAATTCATCCAAAAATTAAAATTCTGTCATCATTTAATCACCCCAATGTCATTGCAAACCTGTATGACTTTCTTTCGGCTGTGGAAAACAAGAGGAGATATTCTGAAAATGTCTCTGTTTTTGCCAAACCCAATGTAAGTTAATGGGGTCCGATGTTGTTTTGATGCCAAATGTCTTCAAAATATCATTTTTTGCGTTATGCATAAGAATTTTGCAGACAAGGCAGTGTATGATGCCAGAATGTTCATTTTTGGGTGAATTATCTCTTTAAACTGTGGAGACACTGTATTCACAAGCAAATAACTCTATGCTGGTTCTTATAAAGAATCCGTCAAAAATGCATAAACTTTCAGGCTGATGAACTATCACTTTCATCAAAAAATTAGTGAACTCTCTGGTTAACGGACTGAATCAGTCTAACAAATTACTCAATGAATTTGTCATAATAAAAATGAATACCAGACATAAATTATCCTAATGATCAGACCGATATCAATGACATGAGCATTCAATGAAAGTGAAGAAAAATTGAGGTCTTCAAAAAGGACAGAAAAAGTAAAAAAATACACAAATAAAAACATAAAAGTAGTATAAAAGGAACACACTTCTCATGTACATTATACACACAGTTTGCAGCATTGCTAAAAATGATCAGTAAATAACAAATTTCAGTCTATTCATCACAGAAAGCTTTCACGTGGCTTCACAAGACTAGAAATATACAGTATGTTTGTCATTTTTAAATCTTTATAAACCCTGGTCACCATTTACTTCCAAAATAGTTCCATTTGTATTTCACAGATATAGATTTGAATGACATGGTTGTTATTTTCTACAGTAAACACTGATATACATAGCTGTCCAGAGTCAATCCATACACTTTTTTTTTTTTTGGAGACCTTAGACTCAGCAAGCGAGCTGTGAAGCATATAAATCACATATTTCACTTATAGCCAGCTGAGTTCAGCACCGACTGAAGAGAAGCAGAGAAGCGCTCAGCATCTTTCTGAAGCTATCATCAAAGACTAAAAAGAGCAGGTCAGCCCACTGGGAAACGAGTGAGAAAGAACAGATGAAAAGTGAGCCTTGAACTTCTTAAGGTCAGTTGCAGTCCGCTCTTTCATTCCAAGAAACATGTCTGAGATACTAGTACTGCCATTTTAGGTCTTCTTTAAGCAGTATGCAAGTTAAAAAAAAAGTTAGTTAGTTAGTCATTAGTTAGCAAGTAATAAGTAGGAAACAGTAACTATTGCATCCCGTTAGATTGTTCTAGTGTCTTTTCTATTAAAGGTGAGTAACACCGTGTCTGCGCCGCAACAGCTAAAGTCTGTCAAAAGCGACAAAGGGACCATTGAAAATCATTTGAAATTTGTGTCAATACGTCATGAATATAACGCAGCAGCAGTTTTCTGTCGGGGATTTGTCTTGTCGTGCCACGCCGCATCCAGTATAGACCATAGATATGTATATCTATCTATGGTGTAGACAGCATCACTGATTATAATGAGTTCTATAGTATTTTGTCGCGCCGGGCCACTCGCGTCCGGTGTAGACACAGTGTAACATTGGTTTTGCTTTGTTTCACAGAACTAATCGTTGCCTGGGTTGCGTACGTATGTGTGGGGCGGAGCTATCAAAATAGGGGCGAGATCCTTTTGGGGGTAGGGCCGTGTTTGTTTTGGTGATTTCAAATGTCAACTTTGGCTACCAGAAATCGCTTACCCCACCTTTAATTGTACATCTTAAAAGACACAAAAACACTCAAAACAATCTAAAAGAAAATCGTTAGATCAATTATAATTCCTGTGGCTCAACTGGCGGTAACACTTTAGTATATGTATATAATTCTCACTATTAACTAGTTGCTTATTAGCATGCCTATTATTAACATATTGGCTATTTATAAGAACTTATAAAGCATGTATTCTGCATGACTATATCCTTCATCCCTAATCCTACCCAAAACTTAACAACTTCCTTACTAACTATTAATAAGCAGCAAATTTGGAGTTTATTGTGGCAAAGGTTGTAGTTAATGGTTTGTTAATTGTGAGAATTGGACCATAAAATAAAGCGTGACCATAGAAGCAAGTGCTAAATTAATACATTTATAACCACAAACAATATTTTAATCCATAAAAAAAAATCACTTCATATAAAATAGTTTCTGATCCTACAACCACTAGATACCAGAAATTACAGACCAAGCAGAGAGAACATTATTTAGGTCACAGGGGGGCGCTGTTGCCCTTTTCTTTCTGGTGTTTCTCAACCTGTTTCTGCACATAAAAATGTCACCAAGCTTCTACTACATATTTCAGAGAATTTCAAAATCAAACTCATCAGGCCGTTAAAATAAAACCCTGAAACTGTATATATACTGTAAGCTAATATGACTAGTGAAAGACTAAGGGGACCATGGCAACAACGCCTAAAACAATGGCGTAAACTTTCTAAGTGTGCCGTGTCCTCACTCAGTTTCCTCAGGGGAAGATTTATTTCCATTATACTAAATACAATTTGATGGTTGAACAACAGCTTTAGGGCTGGAAATGCCGGAGGGTCCCACACAATTAGGGGGCCACAGAATCAACTGAGATGAGAAGTTTCAAGAGCAGAGCAAATAAGCCAGAGAGCAGCCATGCAGTGCACCGCAATCTGCATTTAAGAGCATTGTGTGACCACAGCAAAAATGTTGAGCGGGGGATCTTTAACCAGCACAGACAGTCAGACAGGCTCCTCAGTCAGACTAAATGGGATGCGGGAGTCACGCATGTTTGGATCCGAGGGCCTGAACTTCAGCTGTACAAAAGGACAAAAGGCTAATTGCAGATACACTCTTCATTACAACGATAAAATTACTCCCCCGTCAACCCTCGCCTCCGCCGCATTTAACAGTGGTCTAAGAAAAGAGGCGATAACGAGTTCTAACTGTCCTGTGTGCTCGCGTTTCTTCTTGTGAAGCTTTGCGGGAATAGTTCACACGAAGAAGAAACTTCCCATTTAACAAAGCTCTGATACATTTTTGGCAGGTAAAAATAAAAAAAAACAGCTAATCACAAGCCTTCTCATTTTCGCCATGTCTTCTACAGTGTTTGACTGTCTCAAGATCAAAGCAGACCAGATGAGACCGGTTTTAATGCTGCCAATGAAACCGAGAGAAACGCTAAACACCATTGCCATATTCAGTTCAAACAAAGCGGAGGAATTCAATAAAAGAATACATAAATCACACCTCCAGACAAAACAGAGAGTTCTCTAAGAGAGGGAAAAAAAATACAGATAAAGGAATGAGGAGTCCCTGCCAACAACAGACAGCTTAGGTGAGAAATCAGTCGGGGTTGAAACAGTTCCCATAAAACAAGAACCGTACGGTTTGCAACCCACAGTTTGATACATGTTAGTACCTGAGTTCATCTAATGTTTAATAATACTTCTTAAGTAATAAAAGGTGTCTATTTTTAAAACTAATTAGTTATTCTCTCTACTGCTGAGGTTCAGTACAGTACAGAGAGAAAATTAGTTGTAACAATGAAAAAAGCACAAGGTAATGAATTTATTATTATTTTATATATATATATATATATATATATATTATACAACCTGTTTTAACATACCTGCCTGTGATTTTCAAGTGCTCCTGAAGAACTTACCTAGCTGGCTCAGGTGTGTTTGATTAGAGCTGGAGCTAAATTCTGCAGGACTGTGGCCCTCCAGGATTAGGAAATATACACAATATTACCATTGTTACTTCCCAGAACGTGCATATATATGTATGTATTTATTTATTTACATGAGTGGATGTTGCTGACATTTATTATTGTGTAGTGCTTTTGCGTTC
>NW_015546047.1:1587376-1591208 GCF_001515605.1 Sinocyclocheilus anshuiensis | reverse complement strand
TATATATATATATTGTTTTTTTCAGAAACACTGTTGTGTATTTACATTTTTCTGGTAGGCTATATATTAAATATTTCTTAAAAATAATGTGCTTATAATTTTATTATTAGTAGTAGTACTATCATTACATTAAGTAATATATTTCTGTCAGTTTCTTCAAGTTAAACCAAACTTTTATTTTGATGGGTTGATGTGAAGACCTTTAAGTTTCTGTTTGTATGATATGACGATAGCTTTTTCTCAAAAGAAATGGTAAAATGCTAATGTAGCGACTCTCAGAGCAGTTCTAGAGGTTATGTTTATGTTCATGTACCCATATATTGATGTGCGTAGTAAACGAAACTGCACATCTACGCCATTCATTCACACACAGACACGCCGAACATGCAGGATTCATATTTAAACAGTATTTTTGTGACTTAATATTCAGACACTAGTCCATATCTTGTTTTGATTTAAGTGTACTGACCTACTTTTGATTTATTCATCCAAAATTTGGCAAATTCCATGACATTCTGCATTATACAGTAAAGGAAATCAAGAGGCCCTAGTATACTGTACTATCCAAATAATAGTAAATAGCAAAATTTAAAATATAAAATAAAATAAAAACAGACTTAGTATAAAGAAATAATATAATTTACCAATATACCATAATTATTATTGTTTTGCTGCATCTTATGGTGACGTCAGAAGCACTACCACCTTCTTCCTAAAGGGGGCGCAATCACTCAGAATCACTGAAACATACAGTACAGAAGGGAACTTCCACTGTATGTACTAGAGATTAGATGGAGGTGAAGGCTGCCAAGAAGATGCTACAGTAGAGTACACATGGAACGCAGAGAAGAACAAAGGCATTCTCGCTGTCAGTCATCGCCAGACTCGGAGGCCTTCCTCAGGGCAACAGAACCTGCTAGGATGAAGCATGGCCAGAGAGAGTGATAGAGAATGAGCGGGCGGGAGATGCAGACAGGCTATTTTACCACAGGGAATCAAGTCTGTAGATCCTCATGAAGATGACGTAGAGAGCAGAAGCTTGTGTGCCCATCTCTGCTGCAGTTTACCGTCAGGCTGTTTCACCCCCCCACCCCTTCTAGCAGCAGCTCCGCTGGAAGAGTGGGGCAGGAAATATAGAGCCATTAGACGGTGAAAAAGACATGAGGGGAAATTACTGCTGCTGCCCCAAGTGTGAACTTCCGACAGCAGAGTCAGTAGGATATTAAATTTATTTAAAGATGCCTGGCTAATATCCTGGTTGGTATAGTTACCTTCAGTCAACGCAGCTTATATAAGCAATGCACAAACATTGCAAACGTGCATCAGAGATTCAGTCAAAGTGTACCTTGAAAACTAGCTCCTCTGTAATATCAACAACATCGGCTCCCGTGGTGAAAGTGCAGGTATCGAGGAACGTAGTAAACTTGCAGGATATTGCTCGGTGTGTGCTAATAAGTGGAGGAGAAAACCAATACCATTTACAGACGTATGACCTTCTCTTATTCACCCGTTACACCACAAGGGATCGGAAGCTTCGGTCCATTAGCATAAGTCATTAACACAAGTCTAAGTGCAAGTGGTCTAACACAACAACAGCTCTGTTGCAGACTCGCTGGCTCCAGAGTAGGATAAGATGTTCTAGTCCTGTTAAAACAAGACAGGGAAAGAAAAAAAAAACAGACCTTTTTTTGGCTTGAGTACCATTGCTGGTCACTGTGTGAGTTCTTGGCAAGTTGTCTCAATAGTCCATGTCCGACTGTACATTGGGCACGAGAATAATGCTCCACTGTTTCTCCTTTGGAAAAACAACATTCCCTGGTTTCTACTAAGACGTGGAGACGATCTCAAATGCTGACCGCATGGCCTGAATCAACACTGTCAACACCCACAGGACCTGCAGAATAAAGCTTGCGACAACCAGAGCGAAGCTGAGGAATAGGTCTCGGTGTGGAATGATGCGCAAGGCCGTGTTTAATCTCCTTCCTGAGACCTAAAAATCCAGATCCATTCTTGCGCCTCCACTCTTTACTCGCACTTGATAGATTGGGGTTGTTTGCTTGCTGTGTGTTTTAGTATTCCCTGGAGCTTGCTATTTGGGTCAACTCTCCAGGGAAAAGCAAGGATAGTGTGCAGAAACCAGCTGGCCGGCACAGCTGGAGCTCATGGAACCTACCGGGTGACATCTGCAGTTCTGAGGCCAAGGGCGGGTACCCAACTTTGCCACCTGGGCACTGATTAAGCCTTCAGGGAGTGAGCAAACTCAGGAGAAAACCCTTAAAACCGAGAGGGCGATCTGTTAAATATGCTTCTGTGGTGTAGACTTTTCCTAAGCCTTGGAGGGAGGCCTTGTACTGTGAAAAACGACGGTGACGCAGCGCAGCTTGTACCCAACAAAAAAGTCTCCCAGGCCAGGACAAATGAGGGAAGTACCATAACCCACACACACACAAACACTCAGCTTCAACAAAGCCTGCTCTGTAAATTCATCAATAAGACTAAACCTCTTTCTATTGAGCTAGGAGTTTTGCTCTTTGGCAGAAACCGAAACCCAGTGATTACCGAGGTCCAGCACCAACCTGTGACAATCCAGACCAGTTACACCTCTGAGGATAAGATCTTTCACAACACTCTTGACCGCTCTTGTCGGAGCAGTGGAACAATGCCCCTGAGTTTTTTCCCACGCAGGATCTCCTGAGGTACTCCAGCTAGTGTTACAGCAGTTGTGTTTAAGTAGGCCAGGAGTGCCTAAAAGGGAGATTGAAAGAGTAGAGGGATCTCACACTGCGCTCGAGGGGGAACTGAGGAGGGTTGAATCAGCCAAAAATGAAAACGGTCATCATTTACTCACCCTATTGTCATTGCTAACCTGTATGACTCTCTTTCTTCTGCAGAACACAAAAGAAGGCATGCTGAATAAAGTTCCAGCAGATTTGGTTCGTATTATGAGAGTCGACAGAGTTCAAAACTTTTAAGTTCCAAAAAGGACATGAACGTCATCTGAAGCAAGATGATACTTTGTATGAAATCAAATCATAAAATCAAACTATAAAGTCAGTGCACACTACACACAAACCTCAAATGTCATGATGTTCTTCTTCATGTAATGTGAAGTTTAACACTAGTTGATGTTGGGGGGTTTGTGTCACCATCTTTAATTTAGTCTGTAGGGTTGTTTATAGGGATGCACCGATACCGATACGGGCCCGATACTGAGTTCCTGTACTCGTACTCGTTAAAATGCCCCGATACCAAACGCCGATACCACACAACATGTGATAAGCGCCATATTCAGACAAAGAAACACCGACAACAGAACAACAGACAGCAGAACGGAGTTAAGGATGTCTACTACGAAGTATATGTATGCAATGAATATAACGTTAAACATTCAGTATTAACGCCTGTATAGCTGATGTGCGCGAGCTGATAAACAAAGCACGCTGAGTGGATTGAGTGCGCGGCGGCGCAGATGCACGAGCTTGTCGAGTGAATATATCTTTCTCACAGACATCACTGGAAAGTTTGTAGTTCGGTCGGATGTGTCAAAAACAAGTAAGTAAAACAATGCACAAGTTAATTAACGATAGGGAGAGAGACAGAGAGAGAGAGAGAGAGAGAGAGAGAGCGCGCGCACTTCTGTTGTGTGATCTTTGATGTTCACTCACTTAGCACACGCATCATTTGGATTAAAACTAAATCGTAAAAATAAGACCATTTATAGGGGCATTCACTATAAACATCATTTATTTTAAAACCTTAGGCATACACGACTTTCTGGCGAAAGTGAAACTAACAGCCTGTGTGAAATGCGCTAGGCTGTACTACTGTCCTC
>NW_015546047.1:1584114-1586742 GCF_001515605.1 Sinocyclocheilus anshuiensis | reverse complement strand
CTAATTTTTGGTTGATTGTAATCTATTACATACATTTCTATCAAAGTTATCTAACATTATCAAGCTGAATTTGTTCAGACACAGTTTAACTCTGAGTTCTTGTCATATTTTATTACCATTTTCTAAACTATAGCGAATAAACTGTGATAAGGTGTCTGAATAAATTTTGGTAACTGTATCTATTTGATAAATTAAGTTAACCAACTAACATTATACATACTCTTTTGGTTTCTGTACCCAATATTTACAAAATTTACATATGCAATAAAAATATTGGTATCGGTACTCGGTATCGGCAAGTACCAAAAATAAAACTATCGGTATCGGGCGAGTACTGGAAAAAGTGGTATCGGTGCATCCCTAGTTGTTTATACATGTTTTGGTTTGATTTGAGTGAATAAAGGTATACATTTCAGATTTCATAAATCTGTTCAACACATACAAGTTGAGTTGTATAAATTCATTTCACAGTACTATTCATTTCACACTCTGATGACTTTTATAATATGGGCAAACAAATGTCATCTTTTGTGTTCTGCAGAAGAAAAGATGTCATACAGGTTTGGAATAATATCAGGGTAAGTAAATGAGAAGAGAACTTTTTGTAGAATAAAAATCTGCCCAGAAAATATCTGTGACTGAAGTAAAACTTTATACAAAATCATCTAAAAATACAGACATTACACTGCACTTAATTTTCTTGGGACCTGATCGGGACTCTAGATCAGTTTTCCCAAAGCAGAGGTCTTGGAGTACAACCAAGAATATGCATTATGGATGTCTCTCTTTACCGACAGACCCATTTCAGGTCTTGGAGTCTCTACTATCAGTTAAATCAGGTGTGTTTTATTATGAAGACAAAGTGTGCAGTGTTGATGGTACTCCAGGATCAACATTTCTTCCAATCAGTATCTAACCGGCTAAGACTGACTGATCAAATTTTTTTTTAATTAGTGCTGTCAATCGATTAAAAAAATTAATTAATCACACATTTTTCTGAAATTAATAGTGATTAATCCAACCTAACATTAAAGTTTTTTAAATATACTTTTATATTGCGATAATTTGACATTCAGTCTTCAAATTAATGTAGAAATAACAAAGACAGTATATATTTTTAATTGCATCTTTTTTATGACTGAAAGGCAAATTGTTTTTTTCCCCTAATATTTAACCATTGGCTATAGCCATTCAGCAATACAGCATAATTGAGAGCTATCAATTTTAACATTTATTAGACTTTAAAAAATAACTTCTAATTTAAGTGAACTTAAAACAATCCTCATATAAACCCATTATAATAAATGACATATTCACCTGTGCCCTTCAGCAAGTAGGAAATATACAGAAATTGAATAAAGTTATCAAACACTAAATTATAAATTAAATATAGATTACAGCTACAAAAGTTATTGATTTCCTCTTTTTTCTTTTGTTCTTTGATAAACAGACATCACTGCAGCTGGGTTATTAGGTTATTTGGCTGCTATTACTTAAAGAGCTGCCACTGCTGAACGTGTCGTGGATCTGACATCTGACATGCTCGTAGTTTGATTCGCGCTTTAATATGAAATGATACCGGGTACAGCGTGCACCGCCGTGTGTATGCGTGCAACTGAATAGCACACTGACATTTTGCCTGACAAAATCTCATCTGTCCGCAGTTTACTGTTGTTCTACTGAAGCTCCTCGTCACCTGTACCGTTTCCACGCTTGTTTGACTTGCGCTTGGCGCTAGACATGTGCCGGTATTCGGTAATACGATATATCACGGTAATGAATATGCACAACATTGTTATCGTGGGCACTTCAAAATACTGTGAATAATTATTTATTACAAATTATTCTGATTTTTTGAATGCATTTAGAGAATATTTTCCCCATCAACTGGTCACAATGCACAACACTGTTGTATGCTGCATGAAAGACGCACGCGGCACTCTGATGTAAATAAGCACGGAAGAGAAGCACATGGCGGAACACGTGAAGGAGACATGCTGAATGAAAGCACATTCACCCTCTGACAGCAGATGGCGCTAAACTGCAGAAATGCAGCCGTTACCCTGGAAACCTCATAAACAAAGCAGCTGCACTACTTTCTAAAAACTTATTTAAATGGTTTAAACCATAGATACATATCTATGGTTTAAACAGCCATTCAGATTTTTGTATTTACATTGGTGTTCAACACAGCACCAAATCCTTAAAGGTGACATATCATGAAAATCTGACTTTTCCAGGTTTTAAGTGCTATAATCAGGTACCCATTGCATCTACCAACCAAGGAAACGTGAAAAAGATTAACCCAGTAACTTTGTTTTGGTAAGCCTTTTTCTGCAAGCGTCTGAAAAAACAAGCGCTCCCTTGGTGACGTGGCAAAGGGATCTCATTATAATATTACAGCCCTTTAATCTGCACGTTTCCACCCATGGCACCGTCATTTTGATTTCGCAAGCGACAACGGTGTACTAGTTCTAATGCCATGGCTAAAGTTTGAGCAAAACATGCTAACTGTTCTGTCTTTGGCTGCACAGACGAGCACAGCCTCAGAGGAGACAAGAGAGCAGTGGATTTATTGATTTATTTAATGTATATTGCTGCTGCCACACAGATCTAAAATAAACATGC
>NW_015546047.1:1579266-1583585 GCF_001515605.1 Sinocyclocheilus anshuiensis | reverse complement strand
CATAACCGACTGTTTTTGTAACTCATGTGTTTTTAACGTAAACTTGTGTGTGAAAGAGAACTTAGTTTAGTACATACATGCTGTCTGGTGGCCGCTTTCTGTCCATGTGCTTCGGTTGTGTGCGCTCAGAAAATACACATTCTGGGGACACCAGAGACTTATATTACATATTGTAAAAAGGGGCATAATATGTCTCCTTTAAATATTTAGACTATTTAGGCTATTTATTTTCAAACTTTTTTAACATTTTAATTTGAACTACAACATGCCCTAGATATTGTTTGAAAATGTTTTAATTCTTTATTGTTTGGTTACACTTTAGGCTACATTAAGGCTCTATTAATTAACATTAGTTAATTCATTAGTTACCATAAATTGCCAATGAAATATTCTTCTAAACATTCATTAATCTTCGGTAATTTTAGGGTTGCAAAAAGGTGGAAAATTTCCAGTAAATTTCAGAAATATTCCAGAAATTTTGGAAACTTTCTATGATTTTTTTTAATATTCCAGGGAGTTTTGGAAAGTTTCCGGAAATTTACCAGAAATTTACCGGAAATTTTCCACCCCTTTGCAACCCTAGGTAATTTCTAGGGATGCTCCGATCGATCGGCCGGTTAATGCATTAACTAAGGTTAACTAATGAGATAATATTGTAAAGTGTTACTTATTGGTCTTTATAATTCTTTTGCACTTTAATCTGTGTGAAATTTTTTACTTTATAATTTTTTTGTGTATTACTTCATTGTATGTAAATGTTCAGTTATTTTTGTTATAAGAAAAAGTTAATAAACCTGTTATAGTTTATGACAGCACTTTTTTGCAACTACATTTCAATACCATGATAATACCGCATACCGTGATAAAAGCATTAGCAATTAATCGCAACATGAAAATGTCATACTGTCATATGCCTACCTGGCGCTGAGGTGCAGTTGAAGTATGCGCCTGAAAATTCTCCTGTTTGATGTGGTCGTAAAGAAGTTCTGCGTCTAAATAAATGCAATTACTGTCAAGAAAAAAAAAGACAGAAGCAGCAGTAATGAGTGAGGTGGCCAATCGTAGCTCCACCCCTGCATTAACGGAGTTAAATATTTTTAACACAGTTAAACTGGAAAAATTAATCGACTGTGTTAACGCTAATTTCGACACCACTAGTTTAATACTACTAAAGCCTGACGTTAAATCTATAGATCAAGTAAAGTAAGATCTCTCAATATTGCGTATACAAGGCTACAGCATGAGGTAAAGAGAAACAGGAAGGAAACCTCTGAATGGTGATGCCTGCAGTCTGTAGAAGAGGGCATAGAGTTTAAAGCTGGCCGCCGGTCTGCCCAGCATCCATCTCTCCAATCAGTGGGCGTACTCCAAAACAAACACAGCCACTTCCATTGAATATGGAAGTAAAGGCTGCTCGTAATTCCTGAATAACCTCATGGGGGAAGGGACAAGTCTGCGGCTATGGTATGAGATCGTGTTCTCCATCCTGTTTGCTTCAATCTTAAGCCCAGAGCGATAAGACGAGCTTTCCTCCATCCAACATCAACATCAGGCTGCGCTCTTATCTGTCTCTATCCCAACACTATACAACATCTGGCCATCTACGACACCCCCAGACGCAGCAAGCCAGGCACACACCAGCCAGACAGGCAACTGTTCGCTTGGCAGAAAGACTGATAACCACAAAGGGTTCATCCAATCTGCTGTATATCATTACACAGGAATTATGTTCAGAGAAAACCTCATTAACCCCACCTGCAATTCAGTGACATAAAAAGCCCTGAGGAAGGAAATAAAAAAAAAGAGCTGGAGGTGGTAAATTGCTTCAGAGGACCAGTCTAAATCAGATCAATCATTAGCATACAGCGACCATCGTCCCAACCAAACGCAACCTTCAGATGATCTTTTGAGGGAGCAGGTGATCATACAAAAGCGCACAAAAGAGAAGGCCTGTTTGTGTTTGCACTGTGCCAACATTTATTTTCTACAGGGTTGTTTATTTTTCTGTAGTGTGCGTTGCAGTGAGGGTTTTGGCGTCGGCGTCGGCACTGCAGCTTGTCGCTGTTCTCCTGCACCCTCGAGCTGTCATTAAATATATAAAGTCCAATATACATGTTTTACACAACTCTTTCATTACATGCCGCTCTTGCTCTCTGAGCCTCTCTGAAATATTTACAAGCTCATTGAGACGTCAGAAGGCAAGGAGCACTTTCTTTTAATTCTAGTTTTCAGAAGCAACTCACAAACGCTTTGCAAAAATTGCTGCAGTGAGCCAACGGGATGAAGTTACGTAACAAAACTGTGCATAAGAGTACATGACTGTACAACCAGAGGACTCATTCATGGCATTTTAATATTGTCAAGGATATGTTCAGGGCTTGAAGCAGTCAGGAAGCAAGGTTAGGGATTCAGGATTTAAGAATTGGAACCATTTCATTCACCATTTGGACTTTGAGCAGACCAACAGGAAGCTGCACTGGAATTTAGAATGTAATTGAATTGGCCACACCCACAGGACGTTAAATTGCAATAATTTCATAAAGGGTAATGCATTCTGGGAATTGAAATCAATCTATCTATCCATCTGTAAGGCTCTTAACCTTTTCAAAACTTTCAAACAAGTCTTTGTCAAGTCAATATTCAAAACCAAGCTTTGCTTTTCTAGGTGAATGTCAATTAGCTAATTCTTCCTTACATTAATATTTAAATTGCAATTCTGCATCTTGCATGCTACCTCAATTGAAACTCAATTTAAATTCAAGAGCTGAATCTTCAAAGTACATACAAACATCTGAAGATCAGAACAAACTAGTTTTAGGATATTAGCAGTATTACAAATGCATTCTCTTGGAATCCGCAACCAAAGATCCAGAGAAAATTTAATAAGTCCGTCTAAGCCTACAATACTCATAGCCAACTTCACAAAGTGATTTAGTCATGTAACCCAAATTCACAGAAACAAACGACACACTTTGCTACTCCTGAAAATCAATAATCAGTGTTCACATTTTACATTCAAGGCATCACCAATGGATTGGCAGCATAATCCATTACGATGACATTTTCTATCATCTCTCTTTAAACACATCATCACTTCAGCTCGAGGCTCTAATCAATTCAGTCAGAGCCTTTCCGTGGGGTCAACCATGCAGAACAGCAGCAGCTGTGACGAGGTAATTTGGAGCCCCAGCGGCACCCACTGATGGGCCACAAGGCATTGTGGGTAGATTCTCAATGGCCCTCAATGACAAACGGAGCTCCTGTGAAATGGAAACACGCTCTGGTTTCACCTCGGTAAGAAAAAATAATGAGAGACTATTACGAGAGGCTACTCTGCTCGTGTTAAAAGACAAGGTACGCTAAGTGTAATGTGCTCAAATGACAATTGACGAGGTAAGTCAGGTCCCAACACCAGAGGAAATAATATCGGATTTAACTCTTGTGCTTTTACCTAATTTGGTGTTCCTGGGTCGAAAATGACTGCCCTTTTAAAAACTGTATGTAAATCTATCATTATGCTCTATTATCACCAAATCTTGGATTCAACCTTTTTATTAACCTATTTTCTTTTAATTAGCATGGGTTTTGAATGTTTTTTTGGAACTGACTGACTGAAGACCTCATTGATGTAAGCTTATGCACCTTAGTTTTGAGTGAAAAATAGCATTATTTTTGGTAATAGCATTTTAATTTTGGCAATGTTCACTCAAAAACTGAGGTGCATAAGCTCAGATAAATGAGGCCTACCATCAATCAGTTGCAAAGTCCAATACGATAACATTAACTAGAATTTTTGGGAAAAAGAAAATCCTTTCTGGGTCAAAAAGACAGAAACACAACATGACCAAAAATGTTAACCAAAAATGTTTTACTCACCCTCACGTCTAAACAGACTTACTTCGGTGGAACACAAAAGTAATTTTAAAGACTGTTTTCATGCAATTACAACAAGAGTGTACAAAAGCATTTAAAGGGGTCATAGGATGCTACATGCACTTTTACAAGTTGTTTGAACTGAAATGTGTGTTGGCAGTGTGTGTACACAACCACCCTATAATGATAAAAATTCACCCGGTGTTTTTTATAATAATGAACATAGCAGTCGTCATTTACTCCTGACATCTGAGCCGCTGAACTCGTAGTGGGTTTAGTTTGTTTCTGAAGGGAATGCTCCCAATCTGCCTAAATGCGTCTATGTTCGCACGAATCATTCATGATCCAGCCTCATCTACAGAAGAAGAGAGTATAATGTTTTGTAATGAATCTTTGCAAATCGCCTTTCCTAATAATGTGCTAATTAGCAAGTTTCACGATGAATG
>NW_015546047.1:1576465-1578883 GCF_001515605.1 Sinocyclocheilus anshuiensis | reverse complement strand
CAGACTTTTCATTAAGACCCTAAAGAATCATATCAACTTGTGGAAAATGGGCATCATATGACCCCTTTAAGCATGAAAAGAATTGAACCATAAAAGTATCATAAAAATGGTCAGCGACTCATCAAAAAATAGTTGCTACTCAACCGAAATCTTGACTTCTGCTCCAGCTCTCCTTGAAACATTCATGAAAGTTTTTTAAATTTATTTTAAAGACTTATTTTTAGCGTTTTTTACTTTATTATGATAGGCCAGTGTAGGAGACAGGAAGTGAAGTGGGAGAGAGAGAGAGGGGGGCGGGATCGGGAAAGGTCCTAGAGCCAGGATTCAAACTCGGCACGCCCATAGCGCAAGGTGCGATATGTCTGCATGCTACCCACAAGGCTATTGGTGCCAATGACATTCATTAAAGTTGAAATGAGAGAAACTGATTTGTGAAGGAATTATTTTGCATTCAATCCCTTTAATGAATTGATTTAAATGGTTCACAAAATAATTCATTCAACAGTCTCACTACAGATTTTCAGTGAATAACTACTCCCATTTCAGTCTGTTCCTCACGCAAAAAGCTATCATATGACACTTTAAAAATATTGAACGAGTCATATGAACTACTTCCATGGTGTTCTTGCATCCTTTATTGACGTCTGAAGGCTTCGATTCCCCATTTACTGGAAAAGAAAGATCAGCACAGTCTTCAAAATTTCTCTACTCAAGTAATATTTGATTAAATGACACACTGACCCTTAATCAAAGCATATAGATTCTGTCTTTGCAACAAACTAACGGCTGAGGCCTTTTCCTCAGAGGAAAAACAAAACTCAAAAACACAACAATATCTGAAACTACTACTCTGATCAGATAGCGCTGAACCATCTTCCAGACGGCATGCAACAGGGCCGATTTGTGGGCTATGATTTCAAATATCACACAATAAATCACACGCAGAAGCACAGCAGAAATACCAGTTGTCCCTTGGAGGAGGAGTTTGAGAACAAAGCTGCCATTCTGCTTTTGTGCATAATAAATGCCTCCTCCTTCCCTTGGATCCATTTCAAATCAAGCCTGTTTATAAACTGAATTATAAGATACTAAAATGCCTACGTACGTCCGTGGTCCTAATACACAGGAAGGTAGTATTTACCCAAATGCCAGGTATCGGTCGAACTACAGCGCCATGGGGATTTCGCCTGTGACCACCCTGACATTTCATTACATTCAATTTGCCCTCTAAAGGACATAGCAAGCTTGATTATAAAACAAAGGCTGTGATGAAATTGATTTTTTCCACAGGGTTACGAAGAAAAGATCTTTGTCATGTGTTGAATTCCAATGAAGATGAAGACGAGACTTCGATCCTGACGATCAGCTGAGACAGGTCATTAGTACCTCCTGCCTGAGAGACAGACACTCACTCATTAATACATATGGATATTTTCCCTCAGGGAGCTCAGGGCATCATTCATCTACCTTTTTTTTTTTCCTCAAGCACTGCTGTGAAATTCCCACTCCGCTGAACTTGCAAAAAGCTCGCACATCCCCGAGCAGGCCAGGATGAATGAGCGATCTACCGGCAAGTCACTCGAGAACTGAAAACGACAGGCTTGAGAGGACAAATGTAAGGCATGGAAATGGCTTTTTGTATTGTTTAAACTCTGGCAAACATGAGGACACTGGTTAAAAACAAATGAAGTGTCAGAGCCGAAGCCTAGTGGTTAGTGCACATGCCTCAAACATGTGGGCTTGCAGTACATAGGACATGTATTGTAGAATTTCACAAATCGATTTGTTTTATGAAGCAGCATACAGGGTTCCCACTCTTTCATGAACACCATATTCAAGGACTTTCAAGGACTTTTTCAAGCACCATTTATTTTATATCAAGCACCTATCAAATTCACACCCCAGCATAATTTAATGAAATCCATTGAAGTCAGTACTGGTAATATTCAAATTCAATTTCTAAAATATTGATAAAATATGCATCAAACTGGTTTTTGCTGTAGTTCTTGTACAATATTTAAATTTGAAAGAATTTCTCAATTTTTAAATTAATAAAAAGTGGTTAAATGTTGTAATAACATGGTAAAACCTCTTAACATTAAAAATTTGCACATTCACTCAAAAGAGACGTTACTCATTGATAAATAAACTCAAGTCAAAATAATTTTGTAAATTACTTTATTGTAAATCCCATTTTTTCATCTTTGACCTAGAGGAATGCAGCTCAAACATGCAGTTGCTCAAAAAGTCAGTATTTTTTGAAAATATTTCATTAACATTTTAAACCTTGTACATGTGCAAATCTGCAAAAAAATATTAAGAAAATAAATTTAAAAAATAGGACTTTCTATTTGCTTTTAAACTGTAAACGCTTTTCACTAAGCTGTTTTTCCAATTTTTCAAGTTCTACATTTTCTC
>NW_015546047.1:1571616-1571788 GCF_001515605.1 Sinocyclocheilus anshuiensis | reverse complement strand
ACAGTTCCGGCGGCGGAACTTTTTGCAGATTTGAATGTTGACAGCGAAAAGAACTAAAATGCTCCTTCATACAATATATATATTGACAACAATAACAAAAGTAAGAAATGTTTCTTGGGCAGCAAATCAGCATATTAGAATAATTTCTGAAGGATCATGTGACAATGAAGAC
>NW_015546047.1:1570802-1571487 GCF_001515605.1 Sinocyclocheilus anshuiensis | reverse complement strand
TTCAAGCACTTTCAAGGACCTATGTTTGTTTTCAAGTACTTTCCAGGCCTTGAATCCATATGTCTGAAATTCAAGTACTTTCAAGTACTTTCAAGAAGCGTGGGAACCCTGAGCATATTTTGCTGTCAGTATGACATTTTTCCAGTAAATAAAGTGAGTTTTTGGTAAATATCCATACTGGTTTTTTTTTTTTTTTCCATTTAACCCCCTGGGGTCGACAGTTCCGGCGGCAGGACAATGGAAGCAATCAAAACCAACAAAAGAGCAATGATACGCAAGTGCTATAACAAGTCTCAGTTAGCTTAACGCAGTACACATAGCAAGCGTTTTTTAAATTATATAATAAATAAAAAGAAAAACAGATAGAATAGGAAAAGAATAGAGCAAGAAAATTGGTATGTATGTTTAATTAATTACTACTTTAACCAACGTTTAAATCACTATCATGTGACACTGAAGACTGCTGAAAATTCAGCTTTGACATCACAGGAATAAATTACAATTTAAAATATATTAAATATTTAATTTGTATTTTTATTTTAAAATGTACACATTTTAAACTGTAATAAAATGTCACAATGTTACATTTACATTTAGTCATTTAGCAGATGTTTTTACCCAAAGCGACTTACAAATGAGGACAATAGAAGCAATCAAAACCAACAAAAGAGCAATGATACGCAAG
>NW_015546047.1:1556813-1570738 GCF_001515605.1 Sinocyclocheilus anshuiensis | reverse complement strand
ATAGAGCAAGCTAGTGTTAGAGGCCTTTTTTGCTTTTGTTAATTGTATAATAAATAAAAAGAAAAGAAACAGATAGAATACAAAAAGAATAAAAAGAGTTAGAGCTAGTGTTAGTTTTTTTTTTTACGAAAACAAGCAGTTAGTAAATGAATAGAGTGCAAGTCTAAAAGGGACAAGTTTTTTTTTTTTAAGAATAGAATTAGAATAGAGAGTGCTAGAGTTAGAGGGTCAAATAAAGATGGAAGAGCCGATTTAGCCGATTCTTGAAGATGGCTAAGGACTCGGATTGATTTGGGCAGGTCATTCCACTAGGAGGGAACATTTAATCGAGGCCTTTTTTGCTTTTGTTAATTGTATAATAAATAAAAAGAAAAGAAACAGATAGAATACAAAAAGAATAAAAAGAGTTAGAGCTAGTGTTAGTTTTTTTTTTTACCACCGGTTAATCGACGTGTGACAACACCGGTAATACCGGTATCACCATTGGGGTGGGAGGGGTGTTAGTTTGTTTGAGTTTCCCTCTTTTCTTCGCTTTCAAATAGCTTTGCGTTTTACTTTCACTTTCAAATTAGCGGCAATTCGGCGTTGATTTAATTCAAGCAACAACAACGTCAAACTCAGAACTTTTATTAACAAAACGAATAAAAATACACCATATATGCCTAATAAAATAACAAATTACTTAGGCTACACAAAGTTTAAATAGGTATATAAACCTGAAAATCAGCAAACACTGTGGAACCAAATAAATAAGAAACATAGAACATTTATTAGCAAAATGAATAAGAAAGCTTGGAGGCACGGCATATACACCTTGATGTAAAATTAAATAAATAAAATGCACAAAGTTTAAATAAAGTAATCAGCAAACACTGTGGAACCAAATAAATAAGAAACGAATGTTTAAAAAATACTTCCAGTCAATAGGCTTTTCAAAATCTAAAATATTGCCACAGGCGCCTTTGCATTTCCTTTCTAAACAATATTTTGCCATCGTCTTGTCTTTCTCACCTCACTCTTGTCAGTCAGCCCGATTCACTCTCCTCACATGATAAATAAAATCTGACTCGTTCAGCGTCGTTCACGCATGGTTCGGCACGCTGCATTGAGCGTTTAGTATTTAAAAGTGTCTGTCCTCTAACTGAACTAGGCTAAATGATCTTTGTTACTATAAAACAAAATCTAAACGATGGTGGGGGGCAGTGCCGTGGTAGGCAAATGACGTAACCGGTGTTGCGGCTTAACACCGGTATAACCGAAAACACCGTCTATCGCAGCAAGCCTAGTGCAGAGCCAGTGGTGGTTTTGTAGGCAAACATCAATGCTCTGAATTTTATGCGAGCAGCTATTTGTAGCCAGTGCAAACTGATAAACAGAGGTGTGACGTGCATTCTTTTTGGCTCGTTAAAAATTAATCTTGCTGCCGTGTTAATGGTAAAGGTTTGATAGAAATGGCTGGAAGACCAGCCGAGAGAGCATTGGAATAGTCCAGCCTGGACAGAACAAGAGCTTGAACAAGGAGTTGTGAAGCATGTTCCGAAAGAAAGGGCCTGATCTTCTTGATACAATGTTACTCTATTTCTATTTTCGATTTCACAAATTTACTATATTTTTTATAAAATGGTGATTTTATTTCTTAACAAAAAAAAACTTAACCCCACACATTTTAAAGGTAATATGTAATAAAAATAAAATATATAATACACATAAAATTATTTTATAAAATAAATATAAAACTGTAAATAAGCTCAATTCATATAGACTAAAGTCATTGTTCAATAAGAATTAATAAAAAGCAGTTACATCAGCCAACGATTTTCTCATGAATCAGACTGATTTGGATCTCAATGAATAACAACTTACATGTTGGTCTGTACGTTATTTTGCAAGCGAAGTGAAAACAAGTGGAAAAACATCTGAATCTAACTGATAAATGATGTGATCAGTATGAGAAACCAAACAGAGCGAGCAGAAAGCTGTAGATATAAGCTCTGAGGGGTTCATTTCAGCAAAGCCAGACCTCTGAGTAATCAATACGAGCATATCAATTGTTAAAAGGAACTGGGAGATGTGTACTTTTGAAATACTCCCTCTTATAGGGAAAAACAGGCATTTGAGGGATCACACAGCTCTCTGAAGTCACGAAAACACAGGTAGGAAGCCCTGTTATCAATGTAATATAATATTCTTGGCACTTCTCCATTCATCACGGTATAGCGGATGGCTAGGAGCAAAAGAGAATGGTGAAGGACACAAACAACGGAAGAGAGAGAGATAAGAATAGCTTGTTAAAGCCATTATTTGACATGAATAGACGCTGAGGTCATGTTCCTCTTGTGTACTGGTCACCGGTGCCTTTGGCCTGCACGAGCCGTGGTAGTTTGAGAAGTGTGGTGTAGTGCAGAACTGTCTGATCCTTTCAATGGGAAGCTCAGAGGCCAAAGCCTCCAGCACTGCTCTCTGCACACCTGCTCTCCGCAACCGCACTGCAATTTACTCCTGTAGGAGCCAAACGCATACACAAGCAGCTGGGAGAATACTGAGCCATCAGTCTGTCAAGCGTGTCTGCAGGACAGGAAGAAAACGAGGAGAGGGGGAGGGATAGGGTATGGAAAGTGTAAGGAAAGGAAAAAGACATTTAAATTAATGACGATAAAAAGAATGGAAAAAGAGAAAAAAAAATATTGGAAAAAGTGCAAGGAAATTACATAATTCAAAAAAAGAAAAGGGAAAAGACAGAAAAGAAAATTGGTTAACAGAATAGAAAAGAAAAAAAGGGAAAAGTAATGAAAAAGAAAAAGAAATGGTAAAAGGTAATTACAGATAGCAAAGAAAAGAGGAAAGAAAAGGGATATGGAAATGATAAAAGGAAGATAAAAGAGGAAAAAAATGAAAAAAGAAAAGAAAAAAGAAAACAATGAAAACAAAAACAGGTAAACAGGCATGGAAATAAAAGAAGTAAAAGTGGAATTAAAAATAGGAAGAAAATTACAGAGAAAACAGAAAATAAAAAGGGAAATGAAAGGCAAAGCAAAAGGAAATTGAGAAAAAAAGGAAAAAGCAAAAGGAAGTTTAAAAGGATCGGTCCAAGGAAAAGGTATGAAAAAGAATTAAACGAGAAGTAAATGAGAACAGAAAAAGAAAAAAAGAAAGAAGAGAACACAATTAAAAAGAAAAGGTCTTAATGACAAAGGAGAATAAAAATAAAAATAAAATAGATATGGAAAATACAAAAAGAAAAGAAAAAGAAAATGGCAAGGAAATGAAAGAGGAAAGGGGAAGTAAAAGGAAAGGGAAAGAGGGAATTAAAAAGGGTGATAAAATTAAAGATAAAATGAAAACGGAAAGAAAAGGCAAAAGGAAAAGGGTAAGAAAATGAAAGAGGAAATGTAAAAGTAAAGGTATAATGAAATGAAAGGCAAAAGGAAGGTAAAAGGAAATGGAAGTAAAAATGAACATGGTAAGGAAATGAAATAAGAAACGCAAAGCAAAAGAAGAAGAGATACATCAATAAGGAAATGTAAAAGGAGAGGTGAGAGGAAAGGGAACAAGCAGCAAGCAAATTGGAAGGGCAAACAAATATACATCACAAGCTTTGCATCTGAACTGATTTTACTACAGTAAACAGTCCATGAGCTCAGTGAAACAAGATGCAGCAGTGCACCAAAACATGAGGAACAGAGATGAGAGAAACACTGAGCCACAGAAACTCCTGCATCCTGCAGAATGAAGAAATCATCAAGTCACTCAGCACAGTCCACACAAAGCGCTGAGGAATGACCTCCCAGACCTCCTCTTATTTCATCCAGCATCCAAACACACCACAGACAAGCACAAGCAAAGCACACTCATGCTGTCAGAGGGGTGGTTTCCCTCAGGTCCTCTAGAGAAATTCAGCTGTCTCACTGCACCTGCAAGACGGCGTTTGGCTATTACGACTCCATCTCACACTGATATAGTGTGTTTATTTTTAGTGCTTCCAGAATGAGAATTGACTAAAATATTAGCATATGGTACAGCACGTAGAGGGAGGAAAAAAATTGGAAGTGTAAATGGCATGGCGGTTTTAATGAGCTGTTGCTGTTCTGTTATTAGCTCTGCATGTAGGAGGTGACGTTTATTAAAAACAAAAATGATGCCATTTCAGATGTGTCCCAAAGCACAAGTGCACACAAGCAGGCTAAAGGAATATTTTCGTTTATGAATGCGTTGAAGTATGTGGTAAATCTGCATTTCAAAGACAACTTTTTGGGTAAAACAACAGTTTTAAAATAAAAGCAAGCACTGCTGGAATCTCATCCCAAATCAGCACATTATAATGATTTCTGAAGGATCATGTGACACTGAAGACTGGAGTAATGATGCTGAAAATTCAGCTTAGCATCACAGGAATAAATTACATTTTAAAATATATTCAAATAGAATTTAGACGGTATGAAAGTTTCATGTTGCGGTTAATTGCTAATACTTTTATCACGGTATACGGTATTATCATGGTATTGAAATTTAGTTGCAAAAAAAGTGTTGTCAAACTATAACAGGTTTAATAACTTTTTTCTTATAACAGAAAAAACTGATCATTTACATACAATAAATACACAAAAAACGCATAAAGTAAAAAATTCACACAGATTAAAGTTCAAAAGAATTATAAAAACCAATAAGTAACATTTTACAACATGGTCTTATTAGTTAACCTTAGTTAATGCATTAACAATTAATAATGAGCAATAGCTACATTTGCTACTAAAGTTATTAATCTTTGTTTAAAAAATACAACTGTTAGTTCATTAAATAACACAGTTGCACCTTTTGATTTTATCAACGTGTTATTAAATATTGAAATTACCTGAATTTTACTAATGAATTTTTCATCGGCAGTTTATGTTAACTAATGAATTAACTAATGTTAATTAATAGAGCCTTAATGTAGCCTAAAGTGTAACCAAACAATAATCAAAACATTTTCAAACAATACCTATGGCATGTTGTAGTCAAGATTAAAATTAATTAGATTTAATCAACATTGGTAACGCGATTTATTGTAATGCTTTTTCCTCAGTTGGTCAGAACAAGTCAGTTGGTCAGAGCCGTGCCGGAGCACAACCCACGTAATGAAAATAATTCTGCAAGTAAATGCTATTGCAGGTTTTCAAACAGAGATGGCGACAAAGAGGCAAAACTTACGGACTGCAGCTTTAAATACGTTTTTAGAAAGTAGTGCAGCTGCTTTGTTTATGGCAGGGTTCCTCAATTAGTTTTCGCCGAGGGCCGATCTATTTTCCGTGTCCACTTTTCTTTTCTACACACTCACCATGTTTTTGCTGTCACATCGTATCTACACTGGACGCGCCAAAGCATTGCAAATCATTTGAACGTTTTGTCAGTACGTTATAAATAGAACGAGTCAGCAGTTTGTCGGGGATTTGTCGTGTCGCGCCGCATCCAAGACAGCATCACTGATTATAACGAGTTCTATTGTATTTTATTGCGCTCGCGTCCGGTGTAGACACGATGTAAGTTAATGTACCTTTCTGATGCTGCGTTTGAATTTTCATACCACATTATCTGAAATTAGCGTGAGCCAAACTTTTTTCTCTCATGGGCCGGATGTGGCCCGCGGGCCGCCTATTGAGGAACCCTGATTTATGGGGTTCCCAGGGTAACGGCTGCATTTCTACAGTTTAGTGCCATCTGCTGTCAGAGAGTGAATGTGCTTTCATTCAGTGCATCTCCTTCACTCGTTCTGCCATGCGCTTCTCATCCGTGCTTGTTTATATGAGAATGCGCATGCATCTTTCACGCAGTATTATAAAATATTATAAATTATATATAAGCTAAAGCCATACACACTAAAGGTAAATTTATGTTTATTTGTTTAAAAATTAGCAGTTTTAAATACTGCTGGATTCCCATCCACTACAGATAACTCAATCTCGTCTGAATTAATACAGGAGATCACAGACGTCCTTTTAATTTCAACTCAAATGCCATTTGGACAACTAATCCAGTCTGAATAGTGCTTAAATCATCTTGTGTGCCGCAGATGCTCATCGTGGCCTACTAACACAGGCTCTGACTTAATTTGATCTTGAGTATATTACCATTCCAATCATATCTCGAGGTCAGGAATGCTGCTCGTATGTCCAGGTTGTATAAACGGAAAGTGAAAAGAAGGACACTGGAGGACAGGGCATCTTCAGGGTGTTTTCACTCTGTCACAGGGACCTGAATGAAAACTAGTGTGGAACCATGGCCAGCATATTAATAGATAATGCCCAACAGGTTGGTACAAGGACAAATTTCCACACTCTGGGCAGTGGGAGTGTTTGCTGCATGTTTGGGATGAGTCAGGAACGCAACTAGTGATTCAACAAGCACCTAGCTGATTAGTGATGTTACCCAAACTTTAAATGAGTTCTAAGTTTGTTGTTGAGATATTCTTAGAAGTGGCACTTCAATTAGCACGCTTTAATTAGTATGCTTGCCAAAAATCAAAAACAAGCTCCACTTCTAAAGCGAACACTTTTAAAAAGTGTTCCATTCCATCACAGTTCATGTAACTTTTTCTGAAAGCATAAATAATTAAATAAATAAAAACATAAATAACATGTAAGGCCCCCCTAAGAATCCCCCTAACCCCCTAAATAATCAAACTAATTACAAAGGCCTTCTTTAAAGGCACAGTTCACCAAAAAATATTTTTTTCATCATCATCATTTCAAGCCTGTATGACTGACTGTCTTTTATGGAACACAAATGATGATTTTTTGAAAATTGTCAATATTTTTGGAAGAAATTAAGATATAATAATTAGCATTATAATTGTACAGTTTACATTAAAATTACATAAAAACGTACTATTTTTGTTAAAAATTTATTTTTTTTACTCTACAAAAAATAGTATTATTACAATAGTAATATATTTACTGTTTTGTTTAAAATTTTTATTTAATAATAATAATAATTATTATTATTATTACTACAATTGTTAATTAAATTTAATTACATTTACTTTGCTTATTGATATTTTGGCCAATAAAACAAACAAGCAAGCCTGGCACTGAAACAAAACAAAACCAGAATTTAAATATCAATCACTTTTTTTTTTTACCTTATTATTATTATTTTTTTCCCTAAATTGTTTAGCCCTAAAATAAAGGTTTGGATTGACATGAGGGTGAGTAAATGACAATTTTTCATTATTGAGTGAAATATCCCTTTAAGGTAGTTAGTCGACTAGTCGTTCAGGCAACCAAGTCACTTTCAAAATTATGCCGTTTTGCACACTCCTGGTGCATTTTGCCTGAACAGCATTCGTATAATAGAATAGCAACAGAGCACATTGCCAGGAAAAAGCAATGTAGCACTTCAAATCAGTGGCTACTTCCTGCCCTCTTCCTCACCTCCATCCTCATCATTAATTACTACTTGCGCTCGGCCTGTCTGTAATAAATCATATTTTTAAAACCACAACAGCTGTTCTGGAAAACTAATGCAGAAATATGATCCATAACCACGCTTGCGTTTTCTCTCGGTCACCCGTGTCGTGTTGCTGCTCTCCATGCTCGTCTTGCACAAGTCTGATCTGACTTTTATCCGCCCAAAACGGGCAAGATTAAAAGAAGTTAGAACAAAGGAAAACACTGTTGGAGATAATCAGGAGAATAATATGAGCAATTTGCTATCGCTCAACAGTTAGACCATTTGCAAATGGGCTTGAGGAAAATAATCTTCTATTAAAATGATTTGACATGCTTGTTCTTCCGTTCAGACTCTTTTGTGGTCTACATTAAAAGGGCCAATTATACGGACTGTGTTTGTCTGAAGTCTGGAAGACGCCAGAACTTACATGGGTTTGTTCACCATTTGACAGTTATTGTGTTGAGTAGCGGATATGAAAAGGGAATGTTGAAAGTTGGAGGGTCAGTCCAGTTAACAGAGTTCCTGCAGAATGAGGTTGATCAGGGATAAACCCTTGTGGAGCTGAGCGCTGAAGAACTGCAGAGCGAGGAAGACGCCACGGGTCTTGCAAAGCTTTCTCTGCCCTAAATTACTGGGATAAACACAAGTTTGGTAAACCTTTATTTTATCCTGCTGGCAACTAAAGTACAGTTTTTGTGTGCCTCACAGGACCTTGCTTGGCATCTCTCTCCTTGTGGAGAAAAACCACCCAGTAACTTTGCTCTAGACTCAACAATCATAATAGTCACCATCTACTGACCCCCACATTTTCTTTCTTCCATGAAACCCCAAAGGACATTATAAAGCAGAATTCAGAGCTTCTGTATTCCATTTAAGGAAAGTCGATGTAGTACATTTATTCCATTACGTTAATTGATAACTGTTCCCTCTGAATCTCACTTATATTTAAAGAGACAGTTCACCCAAAAATGAAAATTCTGACATTTACTCATTCTCATGTCTTTCCAAACCTGTATGAGTTTCTTTCTTTCGCTGTACACAAAAGGAGATATTTTGAATAATATTGGTAACCAAACAGCTGATGGTAGCCATTGACTTCCATAGTATTTTTCCCATACTATGGAAGTCAATGGCTACCGTCAACTGCAAAAAAAGTTTTAAAAAGAGCAGCAGAGGGGATGATTTTCAGTGAACAATGACTGACATTTTAATTCATTCCTCAAACAAAGCTTCTGAGCGCAATGCTGTATTTATAAATTTAGCATCAATTTAAATGAATTTTAATAAAATAGACTTGCCAAGATGGAGAAGATATAAAACGTATTTAGGGTAGATTTAGTTATGGACTGAGTAATGTAAATGTGGACTACTAATTAGGAGTGCAGATAATATAACACAATATAATAAAAAATAGAATTTAATAATATTAATATTAATAAAAAACTCATTGGTGGAAGATGTTCTGCATATTGCCTGAAAGTAGAGAGTTTTCATAATCAACAGGATTCAAAATAAGTTATTATTAACAGTGTTCATTCAACATAAATACTCCAAAAAGCATGTGGAGGATGCTTATGTAAAAATGAGAGTAGTGGTATTTTCCTAAAAATAAACTTAAGGTTATGTCTACTGAAGGGTCATTAATTAAAACTAATCTAGTTGTCAATTCAACGTTTCTCATTTCAATTTAGTTTAACTTGATGTAGTAAAATAAACAAACTGTAATAAAAAAAATATACGCACAAATATTAAAAAGTATATTCATATAAATGACAAAACACTACAAAATTACTAAAACATTAACTGGAAAATAAATAACATTCACTATTGTACTGCATCTCAGTGATACTAAAACAACACTTGTCCCCTATGGATTCTATTCAATTTTACTATTATATTTAAATGATTTTAATTGAATAGAAAATATAGCGTATTGCAGACTTTCTCAATTCATACATTTCAATCCAGTGCATAAGTTTCCACTGCATCCTGACACGGGAGATTTCAGCTCAGCATATTCAGCAAACACAGACACTCTTGTCGATTGGGATGAAACAGAGAGAGAGATGGAAGAACAGTGCTTGTTGTCATGTGTTAACACACAATCACTGTGTTGGCAGTGAATGTAATCTTAATTTAAAGAGAGACAGTTCAACACCGATGCTTCACTTCTACAAGCAAGTGCTGTGGAGGAGATGTGACATGCAATGCACACTACAGCTTCAACTGTTCAAGCACATCTTCACATCATCATGTAATGCATTTGTGCTCAAACTGATTAATCAACAAACAATAATCACAACTGATTAACCTTTTAATGTCTGCTAGGATGCAAAGTCCTTAGCCCTCTACTAAAATACTTAGTCTGTAAGGGAATTCGCAAGGCACTTGAAATCCATGGTAGCTCGTTTCCACGACAGAATAAAAATAAAAAAGGGAATTGCGTCTTTATTCATCCCACAATTCTGACTTTGTTTTTCTTGCAATTGAGTTTCTCATAATTCTGACTTTTCTCCTCAGAACTGTGTTTATCTCACAATTGCAAGTTATAAACTCGTAATTGCACGTTTACATTCGCAATTCGGACTTTTTTTCCCCTCACAATTCTGAATCTCTTTGTGCAATGCTTTTCTATATTACTTCTCGCAATTCTAACTTTGTTTCCACCACGGAATACAAAGTATTCACAAATTTTTTTCTCACAATTCTGACCTTTTCGCACAAATACGAGTTTAATTTCGCAATTAAATTAAAATGTTCGACTTTTTTTCAGAATTCCAAGTTTACATTTCGCAATTCAGTTTTTTTTCCCTACCACTGAATTAAAAAAAAGTAATTGTGACACTTCTCACAATTTTGACATTTCCCCCTGAATTCTGTTTACATCTCGCAATTCTGTTTTTTGTTTGTTTCTGCCGTAAAATAAACAAATATAATTGCAACTTTTTTCTGACAATTTCAAAGTTGTTATCTCTCACAATGTGGACAATTCTTAGAACTGCGAGTTTATATCTTCCGATTTCTGAGTTTACCTCTCAAAATTGTAAGTTTATATCTCACTGAAAAAAAAAATTGAATTGCAAGATATAAACTGAGAATTGCGAGATATAAACTTGCAATTCTAAAAAAGTCAAAATTGTGAGATATAGACTCAATTAGAATTACACGAAAAAAGTTTTCAGATTTTTTTAAATCGGAAACAAGCTTCCATAGAAATCAAAATAAATATGGAATTTTAGAACAGCTAATGCATGATGAAACTGAGATAATAAATTTAATCATGCAAGGTCATCTGACAAATGTAGGACATTGTTACGTTCACAGTGATCCTGCTCTCTAATGCTGAATCTTCATGTTTCAGACCCTATGCAACCAAATGCTCAAAGCTTAATCCACCAACTGTTCCGGAGCAGATCTCATACATAATCACAGATCATATTAAATAGCTCATCTGAACAAAGCACCGTATGGTGCAGGCGGTCTACCGGCAGTCATCGCTCACCTCTCACAGCTTATGACTGACCTACATGAGGTATAGCATGACCAGCACATGCACCACAGGCTTCAGGACGATATCGAATCCTCCCCATGAGACACAGATCCTGATGACAGCAAGAAACACTCACTGGACGAATTACAGGGTCCCTACACACTGAGCAGGAGATATCTGCAAAAGTTAATTTCATTAAAGATCGTTATTTGAAATTACCTGCATAAACAGGCCATTACAGCCCAGATAAAATTCAGACACAATTTAAGTAATTTGATTTGTTTACTAATTAGATTTTTGTTTAGATTTGGTTAATTTCATTTGTATTCTAATTACTATATAACATAATAATACAATTGAACATATAACTAAATAAATTATATAGTATAATTTAGTGATAAGTGACTACTGCTATGTTTGATATGAAAATTGTTATAATATGTCTTTTAGATATATATTACATTACATTATGAATTATTATTATTATCATTACCATCATCATCATCATCATATTTAAATCATTATAATATATCATTCTGAAAAACCCTCAATTTAGTCATAAGTGATAACTGCAATGTTTAATATGAAAATAAATCTGATTTGGCTAATGTAATTTGTCTTAACTGTTATATAATAATAATAATAATAATGCATTATATAATAATAATATAATATTTATGTAACATATGATATAATATAAATCATTAAAATATTTACATTTGTATAATGCAATGTCCATAAAAAAAGCTCAATGTAGTGACGTCTTAACTGTTAAATACCATAACAACAATATAACATTTAATTTAATCATCATCATTATTAAATGAGTATACTACAGCATCCTCGAATTTAGAAAAACTTCAATTTAGTGATAAGTAACTGTTGCAGTGTTTAATATGAAAATAAATGTGATTTGATTCATTTGGTTTATTTAACTCTTGTGTGACTCATGGTTATTATATTGCAATTTATACCTGTGAATAACTGCATGGAAATCACATCTGAGGTTCAGCATTTATTTTAGTGTCTATCAGGTTCAGTATTTATTTTAATGTATCAGTGTGCGGACAATACGTTTGTTTTTTTTGTTATAGTTTGACTTTTTTGTCCTGCACCTGAGCCCTGTGTGGGTTTGTGGGATGTGCACAACTTTTTTATACTTTGATTTTTCAGTATTTATTTTAGCCAAATTTTGTGTACTACAGAGGTAGCTTTCCCTCTCCATCTCCTGTGATGTGTTATACTGATGTACACCTGTTCCCTATGCCGTTTGCAGTGCCCTTTGGACTGAACATAAACGCTCCCTATGATTTGGAATCGCACTTTTGATGGCCAAATACCCAGTGAAGTCCATTATTGAGCGACTTGAACACACCCTGTAGACCCTGACATCTCAGAATGTGTGTACTTGCAGTGAAAGAGCACGAGGTCACAGTGTGCTGGGATAAACAGTCTTGAGCGCTGCAGAGCGGCAGATGGGGCCATGACTCAAACTATTAATCCTTTATTACACGCAAGGACGTCTGCGGAGATTCAGCAGGACCGAGCGACTCGCTGACACTGGAATGAAAGAGCACCTGCTTTCAGACAGTCAGCAGAAGAACCAGAGACCTTGCCACTAATCCTTCATGGACACCAGAACACTCTGAGAAGCCATGATTCTACTATTTTTTATAGTAACTTCATCCAGAAAAGAAAATTCGGTCATCATTTACTCACCCTCATGTCGTTCCAAACCTGCATGACTTTCTTCTGTGAAGCACAGAAAGGAAAAACACTGAAGAAAGGCTACTTTTTCCTAATATATACTTAAAGCCAAATGGTTTTGTTCTCCAAAATGACAAAACAAGCTCCGTAAAAGTAGTCCATATGACTTAGAGTCACACAATAGCTTTCTGTGAGAAACAGACTCAAAGTTTAGTTTATCTTTAGTTCATCACACAAAGATATCATATGGCTCATCAGAAGATTTGGAATATCAGCTGTTATGGTGCTTTTGCATCTCATACAGATTTGTGACAACAGAGAATTCTCATTCTCAAATGTGTGTGTGTGTGTGTGTGTGTGTGCACGTGTGTGTTGTTGTTTTTTTCTTTTTTTTGCAGGGAATGAAACCCAATCGACAAAACGGACACTTGTGTGCAACATTTTGTCTTCATATGAGGACACTGAATTGAGATATTTGGTATAAAATCTTAATGGAGATTTCTGTTAGACAACTGCGCACATCTGGCACAACTTAATCATGCAAATGCAGGAGACAGTTCAATAAAAATGCAATCATCATTTGACATCATTCTGAACTTGCACAACTATGGAGCACAAAAGGAAAAATGCTGAAGAAAAGGTTACTCTTTGCTATATAATGAAAGTCAAAATCTGTTGAGTTCCAAAATGCTAAAACAAGCACTAAAAAAAGTGCACTATATGAAATATATCATTTGACTTGTGCACTATAGTCAAGGTTTTCTGCAGTAGTATGATAGCTGTGTCATAGAAACCTACAGCCTTTAGTAGGGATATGCCGGTATCAATTTTTCATGTTGCGATTAATTGCTAATGCTTTTATCACGGTATGCGGTATTATCACGGTATTGGAATTTAGTTTTAAAAAAGTGCTGTCATAATACAGTATAACAGGTTTAATAACTTTTTTCTTATAACAAAAATAACTGAACATTTAAATGCAATAAAGCAATACAGAAAAATTTATAAAGTTAAAAGTTTTACACAGATTAAAGTGCAAAAGAACTATAAAGACCAATAGGTATCACTTTACAATAAGACCTCATTAGTTAACCTTAGTTGATGCATTAACATTCACAATGAGCAATAGCTACATTTGCTACAGAAGTTATTAATTATTAGTTATTAAGTCTTAGTTCATGTTAGCTCATTAAATAACACAGTTGCAACTTTCGATTTTAACAACGTGTTATTAAATATTGGAATACCTAAGATTAATGAATGTTCAGAAGAATTTTTCATTGGCAGTTTGTTAACTAATATG
>NW_015546047.1:1544632-1552991 GCF_001515605.1 Sinocyclocheilus anshuiensis | reverse complement strand
TCTGCTGTCAGAGAGTGAAAGTGCGCTTTCATCCAGAGCGTCTCTCACGTTCCGCCATGTGCTTCTCGTCCGCGCTTATTTACATCAGAGTGCGCACGCGTCTTTCACGCAGCATACAGCGTGTTGCGCATTTTGACCAGTTGATGGGAAAAGTATTCTTAAAATACATTCAAAATTCTGAATAATCTGTAATATATAATTATTCACGGTATTTAGAAGTGCCCACGATAACAATATCGTGCATATTCATTACCGTGATATATCGCATTACCGAATACCGGCACAAGTCTAGTCTTTAGTCTTCTTAAATACATTATATTGTTCAATGCATGTGAACACTGGATGGCAAGATTGTCAAGATTTTGAATTCAACTTTGATGCTCATCACACAAAGTTTTCAGAGGACTTGGAATTTGACACATGAAAGTATGGACCACGCATATGGCCCTTTGCATCCTTTTTGAAGCAGAAAATCATACAGGTTTGGAAGGACATGAGAGTGAATGAATGATAACAGATCCCTATCCCTAAAATGTGGTTGTTTTCAAGGAAGAAACCCAATTTCTTTGACAAAAACAGACACTTGTGTGCTAACATTCTGGCTTAATATGAGAACACTGGGCTCTTCAAAGCAAGAGATTTCTGCTATTAAATCTTCATGGAGATTTTGTGCAAGACAACAGCGCACATCTGGCACAACTTAATCATGCAAATGCAGAATTAAAGAGACACTTCTCCCAAAAATAAAAATGATGTCTTCTACTTAGCTTCATTTCATTCTAAACCGGAATATTTTTTTCTATGGAGCACAAAATAAAAACTGCTGAGGAATGGCCAGCCTTTTCTATATAATAGAATTCAAAAGCTGTTGAATTCCAAGATGCCAAAAAAACGCTATATTCTATATTTTCTTTAGTCATATGATAGCTCTGGCAGAGAAACCGTCTGAAACGTATTTTACTTGAATCTTGTTCCTAAAGACATAGTTCAATGCATGTGAAAACTGGAATGCAAGGTCTTTTAAGATTTTAAATTCAATCTTTCATCATTTAAAGTTTTCAGAGAATTTGGAATATAACACATGAAAATATGGACTGCATATATTTGTGCTTTGCATCTTTTTTTGAAGCAGAAAATCATAGAGGTTTTGAAATGACAAGAGTATATGATAAAAGAATGTGATTTTGGGACTTAAGTATAACACATAACATAACATAACATAACATAACATAACATAACATAACAGATTAATTGAATTTGTCTTAACGATCAATTTTTGGGTGAACTTTAAACTTGACACTTAAAAGTTAAATGTGGTTGTTTTCAGTGAAGAACCTCGATTTCTTTGCACAAAAACAGACACTTGTGTGCTAACGTTCTGGTTTACAAGAACCCTGGACTCTTCAAAGCAAGCGATTTCTGCTATAAAATCTTCATGAAGATTTTTTGTAAGAAAACTGCGCACATCTGGCACAACTTAATCATGCAAATGAAACATTAAGGAAAACACCGGCCTTCACACACTAAACAGCAGCACACTTTAAAATTGGTGTACTGCCTCAAAGATTTCGGCATAAAAATGGTAACACAGGAGATAAATGCACATGGATTAGTTTCCACAAGCAGAATTTCAACAGACCATATCATTAAGTGAAAACTACATCATAAATACTGCATTAGTCTCATGAAAATAAAAGAACGAAAAACAAAAATCAAGTATAGACTGCGCGTCCCGCATATAGAGATTTGAAAATCTGGCACTGTGCTATATTGGGCTGACAGAGGTCCCCGAGAAACAGATTGCCTTGGTTTTCCTGCTGAGCACTGCATGCTGTCAAATAACTCGGCGCTTGGCTGAACTATCCTTGCTCGTCCTTGCTTTCTGCCCTTATTCAGAAAATGAAGTGGTGTACTGAAGAGCAGAGCATGATGGGTCTCCATAGGACGCCCATCCTCTTGAGGAGGACATCCACCTCACAGCTGGCCTGCTACTCTGAGACATGAGAGGCTTCTCTTTCACCTTCACTTCTTTAAACCTTCCTAGTAAGCCATTCATGCACCAATGGGAAGCAGCGATTACCTTTCCAGTGAGGTTCTTTTGAGGCGTATGATTTGTTGTGCCGATCTGAACAACTTCCTTTGCATCAGAGGGCCCCTGTTTGAAGCAGCTCAGATGTCAAATGCTTGGATTGCTACATACAGTGACCCCAAGGTGTATTTGGTCATTTTCAGACATTTTAAAATGTATGGTTTCAATCGCATTGGATATAAACTGTTAAATCAAGTGGTATCTGCAAATAAATGAGGCAAGAGTGTTTCTCCAAGCCATACTGCCAATCTTAAGATTGACAACTAGAGGATTTAAGTTCTAAACCTTTTTTTTTTTCATTATTTTATTTAAAAATGAAAATATGCAACAACCATGCATATGACATATACATTTATTTATGAACTGTTAAGTTTTCTCTGCAATTGTCTTTTAAAAATGCTGAATACAGAAAAATACTGACAAATAACAACTAAAATTTGAACAAATAATTCTAGCAACATTTTTTTATTCATTTGTATTTTTTAAAAAGAAAACATGCAACAAGCATGCATCACATACACATTTTATTTAATTATATTTAATTACATGCTTGAAATGTTAAAATTTCTTTGCCATGTTTATTTTCGAAAATACTGAATAGTGAAAAATACTGACAAAAAAAATACTGACAAAAACTAAACATTTAAAGAAATAAAAAAACGTTTTTCCATATTTAATTTTTCAAATAATTTTAAATAATGATTTACTAGAAATAAATGTATGAATTAAGTATGAATATTGAAAAATACTAAAAAAACAAACAAAGAAATCTGAACATTTAATGAAAAATATTTCTAGCAAATAAGTTTGCTTTCCATTTTTTCATTTGTCATTTTTCAAAAGGAAAAGATGCAATAAGCATGTATTGCACATTCATTTTGCATATAAATTATTTGCTAAAATATTGTAAGTTTTGAAATGTTAAAGTTTCTTTGCAATTTTTTCTTATTGAAAATACCGAATAGTGAAAAATACTGAAAAAATGAAAACAAATGTTAATAACATGTTTTCCTTTTTTAATTTTTCAAAAAGAAAACATGCAACAAGCATGAATATGACATTTAAAATAGTAATTTGCTAGAAATAAATGTATTTGTTTAAAGTTACATTTTCTTTGTAGTTTTTCATTTTGAAAATATGGAATATTGCACACATTTTTACTGATAAAGTCCATTTTTGCTAATTCAACGAAGCCATATCCCTATCTTTGTGTCAAACTCTTCCACAGTTGCTATCCTTATTGTTGAGCCCTGAATTACAATGCAAAAATTTGGTTTAATACTTTGTTAAATATACAAATTCAGATGGTTTGCCTTACTGTGGCCCCCAAAAGTATCCGGACACTTATTCGTTTCCAAAACAGGACATCTTGTTACTTGCGAATGAGCGCGCGACGGCGGACGCCTCGGGACTCATTCGGCACCGACTCTATGTTCAGAGAAATTGCCACAAGAGGACAACTACACAACATATCAAACAGAACTGCACACTGGCTGGCTTTCTACAGCGACGTGTGGCAGACTTTCAAAATTGGCTGCATTGATCCAAAAAGGGGGAGTCCGGGGGAAATAAATGTCTTTCCAACCATGCAGCCTCTAATCCATAGAGGGTAATGTTGTATTAATGTGCTCTACGCACTAACATTCAGACCTCCAACCAAAGTCACTGCAAAGAGGAGGAGGGTAAAACGGATCGACTGAGACAGAAATGATGATGTTCAGCTATAGTGACAGTGTCTTCCATTCCCAGTCTCTGTAAGGCAGCATGAGACACATTAAATCAACCTGTCTCTACATTTCCAGATCTCAGCCCTCTGGGATGCTCTCCTCTGGCTCTCTGAGAGAGATAAGATAAAACGCCAATGTAAAATCAGCTTAAAGGAATACTATTAGAGAGAGAATAGAACTATTCGAACAGGATTTGTTTGCTAAACGACATCTGAGCTACAATTATTAACACTGGACGTCTGTGATTTCATGTACTGATTTGGATGGGATTGGGATCTGTAGTTATTATAATAGTCTAGATGTGAGGTTATGGAAAGGTCACGCGCTCTGGATGCATGCAAATAACTATGTATATAATTAAAGGAAAGAATTATGATTGGGTCGTATCTAATGCAGAACCTGAAAATCAAATTGTTATTTTACCCAGAAAGTTGGTCTAAATCTACTGTATAACAAAGGTCCACCAGGCAGCTCGTTTATGATGCTTATAGTAAATAGTATTAGAAATAAACAATTAACCAATTATCCTTTTAAACAACTTGCATGTATAGCATAACAATTTGATATTTTTTTTTAAAAAGAAACACTGAAAAATGGCATATTACTAAATGAATAAAAAAAGGTAAATATATAAATAGAAATATTCTAAAGAAAATAAATTAATAACACTACTTAATAGTGAATAAGTAAACATTTATTTATTTATTTTTTATTTTTCTTTCTAATAATTCTATCTTAGAATGAACTTCAGGACATCAAATGCAGCATAATAAATAAAAAAAGAATTATTTACTCATTAAGTAATAAACATTTTAAAATATATTAAGTAAAAACAGTATTTATCATGTATTCTTAGGCCCAATCCCAATTCTACCCCTTAGCCCTTCCCCTTTCCCCTACCCCTCCGTTTCGCGCATTCATGTGAAGGGGTAGGGGTGTCTCAATTCTCTTTTGGTTGGAGGAGTAGGGGTAGGGGAAGGGCCAGACAGCCCTTCAAACGAAGATTTTTCGGGACCACACTTCAAACGAAGGGGTATGAATTATCTCAGCGTAAACCGGCTTCAGGGGCAACATGGCTGCCCGAGCAAACTAAAAGACACATAAATGTAAGCATTTTTGGCATTAATAAAGATTTTAACGAAAAGTAATCATTTGTTTTATGTTACATTCAATCGTGAGTTCATATTTACGGTCATGTTACTCAAAGAACTGTTAGCAAAAAAATCGCTGCTAACTAACGTCATATCATTACAGACTGCACGATAGTGCCACAACACATTTTCATGTCTGATCAGGGCGATAACCACCGTAGACATTGAGGGGGGCTAGTCCCCCCAATAATTAGAAATCGCTAAACCCTTTTCTCAAATATTGCCAATTCGAGAGAGAGAGAGAGAGACAGAGAGATGAAAGTTGTGTGTATGCGCGTCTGTGCGTTTCTTTTTTTAGAGTGAGTTTACTTAAAAAACAGCGATTTTATCCTCTCGTTGCTGGAAAATATAATGTAGCGATTCAGTATTTAAATTGTTATTAATAAAAGTCATGGGGCAGCGTTGACCAGTTTATTTTCTCCTGGATGTGTGAGCTGCGCGATCTCCGATATATATGTGTGTGTGTGTGTGTGTGTGTCAGTAAGCAACGCAGTAATATAGAACGGTAATTAAAGGCTCTAATGCACACCAGCACACCAGTATAGGTGTGTTTATTGTAGGAGCTAGACGACGTATGTTGACGTGTGACGTTATAGTAGTGGTGTCCCAATTCTTAGGGGAATATTTTCACCCCTACCCCTTGACACTCTGTTTCAAGGGACAAGGGGAAGGGGTAGGCAGAGGGGTAGGGGAAGGGGAAGGGGTATAAAATATAATTGGGATTGGGCCTTAGTTTCTAATTATTATATCTTATAATATTACATTTATTATATAATTGCATTTATTTATTTAAATATAAATAGTTATTTTACATACTGTATAAAGTTGGTCCACATCTATAATGAAGATGCAACAGGCGACAAAACAAGAAATCCATCTTTAGTTATGGTGCTCAAGGAAAATCAAAATTAATGAGAAATACTGTGCAAAATAATATATACAAAGCAATTAGAAACATTGTTCCGGATGGGATGAGATTTCTCACAGAACCCCAGAGAGTTAGTTGAAAAACAGTGGGTAATTTTCACTGTAGTTTTTACTGAAGTTGTGCTGGGAAACACAGAAGTGCTCGATTTGGATGGAATTAAAATCACAAAGTATATCCATGCAACTCAAATTTAGCTAATCTCCTCTGGGAAAAGCAGTTACACCCGAATAAGGCTACTAAGAGAGAGTGAGTGAGTGAGCTGATTTTGTGTTTGTAAGAGATACACCTGACTGGGTCACGCTCAGATCGGCCCTGATCCTCTCTGCCTCCAAAACATCTGCATTCTGTTCCCCTAATTCAGTGAGTAAGACATGCTGATTAATACAGCTGGAGCCACACCGCTGTACTGGACCGCAACACTTAAAGGGATAGTTCACCCTAAAATGTATTATTTATTTATTTAATTAGTTATTTACTTGCTTGCTTGCTTATTTATTTAACCCATACAAGAATAAAAATGAAGCAAAAAAACAAAACAAAAGCAAATAAAAATCTAAAGAAATTTATATCAGTGGCTCAACATTTCTTCAAATACTGTTAATATTCCCCATACGTTATCTGTGCAACACTGGCTACTTCAGTTTCATGATATAGTAATGTTAGTATAGTAATGTTATCTATCTATCTATCTATCCATCCATCCATCCATCCATCCATCTATCTATCTATCTATCTAATTCTGAACTCATATTTAAAGTGCAACCGAATTAGGCAAAATATTTCATATTGAAACAAACAAGCAAGAGCTGTGAATGTGCAGAACTTTATATTCTACGAATAACAGGCGTTTCAATTCAATGTAGAATATCTGAAACATTCTTCAGAGTTCTGTGGGAACAGATTCCGTGTGAGAAACTGAAAGTCAAAAGTACCATTAGGCCTGTAATGTCCTCATTCATCATTCCACCACTACGAGCTAGAATCGAGCTTCTTAACTTCCCACAAGCAGCTGAGAGACGGACAGCAGTCTAAATGAACAGCACGCGAGTAAGATAATGCTACTATTATGCAAGATGACACCGTCACTCTAATTTCCCCGTCCGCCGCGTCGCATGTGATCTGTCTGGGTGTCACAGACTCATTATCTGCACTCTGATCAATATATGATGGACGGGGTGATGCAGACACGGCGCCCACCGCACAGACGGAAAACATGACTGAGCCATATGGCCCACAGCTATGATGGAATCAGGCCATCGGGACACAAGAGATGAGTCCAACCCAAAAACACAATCAGGAACAGAGCTCCTGCTGAGACCAACATGTGCTGGACTTCAAACTACGGCTTTACTCCTACAGCATGAAAAATCCCTCAAACTAATTCTAAGATAAAACCATAAGAACTAAACAATATTGGACAGTAAATTAAGCAACAATTATCAACAGAGATTAAACAGAGCAAATATTTATTTTGGTCAATATTGTAATCACGATTATTTAATACGATTATGAGTGGGTCATATGACCAAAACTTTATGAGTGATTTATTTAAAGATAGTGATATATCAAATTCACATTTTCTATAAATAAGGTTGCTATGACATTTTAGAGACCAGCGAAATTTCACAATTCTCAGTACCACAGCAGAATACTAGGGCATGATATTAGTTAAAAAACAAACAAACAAAAAAAGTCCTCAAAATTATTGAAAACAATCAAAATCAGTAATAAAGAAAGCAAAGGACAAATACAACAGAAAAAAGATACAAATGAAACAAACTGTGCTTGAAGGGTTTTTTTAAGGGTAATGTGTCTAAAGTATTCCGCAGCCTACTACAGAAATGAATAATCAAATGTAAAATAAAACAGAATATTCTTCACTGTCATTAAACTTTCTTTGTTTCTTGTTGAAGCTACAAAAGTCCAAGAGCAGTGAGTGATTTTGTCTGTCTTTTGTTGTTTGATTAATATTAAGCACACAGTCGCAGCAGGAAAATAGCCCGCTGTCACTTTAAGAGCCACACGGATCCAATTTACCGTTACACGCGTAGCAGGAATATTAGCCCGCTGTCACTTTAAGAGCCGCACGGATCCAATTTACTGTTACGCATGTATTTTCATTCTCAACTCTTTAAGTTTATTTATTACATGACCGACGATGGTTTACATGAATAATCACTAAGAGCCACATTTTGACACATTTTTGTGTGTATTTGACCGTTTAGGTGCAGACCTTGAGCTAAAAGATGACTTTACATGTCCATTCTGTTCCATCTCTGAGCGCATATAAATCCTCTTGGGGAACAGCGCAAGTTTCAGCGCTTTTAAAAACATTAATAAATCTAATCAACTTTAAATATATATACACATACATATTATATATATATATATATATATATATATACATACATACATACATATATATATATATACATACATACATATATACATATATACATATATA
>NW_015546047.1:1532249-1544622 GCF_001515605.1 Sinocyclocheilus anshuiensis | reverse complement strand
TACATATATACATATATATATATATATATATATACACACACACATATACACAAAAATAAATATTTGTTAAAGTAATTTAATTAAGTAATTAAATTAAATGGTATTTTATTATTATATACAATTGAACACAAATACACAATACACATTTATTTACTTATGTAATAAGGGAAATAAAATATTTAAGTGAATAAGTCAGTAAGTAAATAGGTAAAGAATAAGTAATATAATTTAAATAAGTAAATAAATCTTTATACAAGTAAAAATGTGAATATGCCCATACATATAGGTAAATAAATATGTAAATAAAAATAAATATTTACAAGTAAGTAATTAAATAAATATTGGCAAGAAAACCATTTAATCTGTGGGCAAACTGTTTTGCCAGGGAGTTTTTGTTTGTGCTAATGCTCATACCTAAATTCTTTCTCAACCAAAAATTGGATGTGAAGGGAGTGACTGGCACAAAAGTGTCAATTGTAGTCAAATTAAAGGCTACTGGCTGTTCAAAAAAAGGGTCCCGATATCTCCCAATCCAACTTGCTGTTCGAATAAGAAATGCTTCAAGACAGGAAAGAAAACTGGTAGGAGCGACTTTAATCTTAAACATACCAGCCCCCCCAAAAAATCATCATATCAGTGTGTCGGAAACATAAGAGAAATACACAGCTTTTCCAAAGTGCTTAATTTTCCAACTAACTCCTTACGGGTTGTAGGCTTGCCGCGATAGACGGTGCTGACGGTGATACCGGTGTTAAGCCGCAACACCGGTTACGTCACTTGCCCACCGTGGCACCGACCCCCACCGTCTTTTTGATTTTTTATAGAAATAAAAATACACTGCAAATAAAAACTGAACGCGGCTGCTCAATGCAGCGTGCCGAACGAGCGACGGAAAGCGAGGAAAAGAGGGAAAATTCAAACGAACTAAAAACGAACAATTGCTTTATGCCGAATTGCCGCTATTTCAACGTGAACGTAAAATGCGCATGCTGCTTTTACAAGCTATTTAAAAGCGACGGAAAGCGAGGAAAAGAGGAAACGCCCCCGCCCCCACGGTGATACCGATATTACTGGTGTTGTCACACGTCGATTAACCGGTGGGAAAATGTCCTCACAGTCACAACCCTAACGGGTTGTTAAACTGCTTTGAAAAACCCACAACAGGCAGAACTAAGTTAGAGAGAATGAGAAAGAGGAGCACAGCTCATAAATCTGCCGCATCTCCAGCATGCTGATGCTGAATCCCTACAGGCTGCAGGTGCAGAGAGGACACTGACTGCGCAGACACTGACACAAACAACTCCTGCTCTCATTACACCAACAGCCTTAATCTACTCAACCTGTATTTATGTTTCCTCCAACATCTAATCTCACTGCGAACGGCCTGATGAAATCACTGCGGCAGAATGCATTGCTATTCAGCTTATATAGAGGCGTTACTGATTACAAACAAGCAAGCGTGAGCATTAACAATCTCATGCGATTCTGTACAGCAATGGCGTGAACGAAACAGCTGTTCATTTGCATGGCCGATTTGAGGGAGGAGAAGTTAATTTAGAGCTATTCGGAGATATCTAACTTCATAAAAACTGTCTGCATGCATGAAAGTCTGACAGACTAATGTGGAGGGTAAATAAAAAAACAAACAGAAACAACCAAAGATTAATCATATTATTACTATTAGTAGTAGTAGTAGTTAATTACTACTACTAATAATAAACAATGCAAAATAAAACAAAACAAAACATTAAAAACTGGCTGATGTGGAGGGTAAATAAAAAAAATAAAAAATTTAATTAAATTAAAAATAAAATAAAAATGTATATTATAAATTATTATTATTATTATTATATATTATATAATATAATGTTTATTATTATTATTATTATTAAATTAATTAATTAATAATTCATTCATTTCTAAAATGTTATTATTATTGTTCAATTATTAAATAAAATAAAAAGTTCCAAGATGAACACAGACATAATCACCACCCAAAGGAAAACATAAATAATGATGTTGTGCTGAATCCTGGAGCTATGGAAACCTTTTTAAAGCAACATAAAACGGTTTATTTTTTTCTTGTAGGTTCTGACAGAAGTCATTTATCTCATAATGAAATTATTTCTTTATTGCTGAGTCTCAGTGCCTCTCTCAGATGCCCCATTTTTGCTCATCCTCGTCACATACAATTGTGCCAAATCACCTCAATTCAAGTCATCAACAACAACAACAAAAAAAGCTGCCAATATATCTCTGGCCTTTAGGGAAAGGGTGGCCTCAAGCAATTATTGCTGTGTTAAGGGCAAAAATTACCTTTAGAACCAAAAAAAGTACCAGAAAAGAAGAAAGTCATTTTCTTTGATCCCACCTGACAAACAGAGAGAGAACAGGAAGAGAACGGCAGCGATAAATGAAAGTTTTGGAAAAATCACATTTTTGGGCAGTCAGAGAGTCTAGAAGCATAAACGATTAAAATATAGCCTAACTTTACAAACAGGGCCTTAAATTAATGTTTTGCCAAATATTTTTGTCAATGGTATGTGTTAGTTTATATAATAATAAAAAAAGTCACCAAGATAAAATATGGTTTGAATCAAAGTCAATTTGGAAGAGGAAGGGTTATGATTTACATAATCCAGAACCGAACCCCAGCACCCTTTTGAGTGAACGTCTTCAGGCCCTCATGAGACACGGCCGGGATCTTTTCTCAGCTTAGTGGAAATGACTTCTGCGGACCTGCGGCTTTGATGTTTAATGCCACGTACAGTCTGCCCACCAACCAGGAAAGGGCTGATTCACAGGCTGACAGCATTGTGGGTCAGAGGGCAGTCTAAACAGCTCTGGGTCACAACAGCCCTTCTCTAGCCCCATACCAGCACACACACATATGTGCCCCATAACCCTCAAAAACATGGTGATTTAATTTAGAGCACCGATGTGAAACCAGCACGTTGCACCTGAGCTTCTTTCCTAAAAATAAATGGCAAAATCAAAGTTAGAATGACAATGACAGCTGCTCTGTACCATTAATAGCTAGTACTTCCATTTATTTTTCAAATAGGAATTTTAAATGGAAAAACTCTTATTACATAAAAAAAGGAAGAAACAAAGGTGGCATACAAATACCAACACTTAAAATTTTGGCCAGTATGGAGTTATTGCTGAAAACCAATAAATGACTGATATAATAAATGCATGCTATATTGTTTAAAAAAAGAGAAAAGAACACACTAAAAGCAAATGCAAATGTTTAAATGCTACTAAATTACTTTAGGCATCCTAACTTAAATAAAATGTCCTCATAGTAGTACAGGAGGGACTTTTTATGTTTGTGGTATAAAATACCCTTAAAGGGAAAGCGCTTTCACTAGATAACAGATAATAGATACTAGATAATAGCAAGTTTCATCTTAACTTGAAAATAGGCAGAAACAATTAAGTGTCCAAAAAGAAAAGGAAAAGAAAATGAAAAGGAAGGAAAAGAAAAGAAAAGAATACACACTACTGTTCAAAATGTAAATGTACTGTTTTTTGTACAGTGAAAACAGTAAAACTGTGGAACATTAATTTAATTTAAAAAAAAAAAGGTTTTCTATTTGAATATATTTTAAAAAGTAATTTATTCCTGCGATGCAAAGCTGAATTTTCAGCATCATTACTCCAGCCTTCAGGGTCACATGATCCTTCAGAAATCATTCCAATATGCTGATTTGATAGGATTCTTTGATGAATAGAAAGTTCAGGAATTATTTGAAACAGAAACCTTTACTTTCACTTCTGATCAATTTAATGCATGCTTGCTGAATAGTATCACCTTCTTAAAAAAAAAAAAAAAAGGTACTTTCCCAAAATTTTGAACAACAAAAATGATATATATACATATACTGAACAAATTCCAAAAAATCATTATGAAGTTATGCGACTGAATAATTCTAAACCGCAAGTCATTCATTATATTTAATAAAAGAGCCAGAGCGTCTTCCCCAGTGGACACAACTTCCACTTCATTGCTATTTTCTGCCAATTTCTCCAGAAGTGGCGATTTTCTGATTTACTGGCATATTGTTTTTGTGATATTCTAATTTTGCACATAAATTAAATGTGCATGGAAACAGAGCTCTGGATCCCAATCAACCACTCTGCTCCAGCACAGATTCAGCTCCTCCAACACAACCGGATCAGATACCACCACCGCCTCAGAAAACCATAGCGTTCATGTCGTCTAACACATCTGCACTGAATATTCCAGATAAGACCAAGCTCTGTCCCCGGGTAAAGATCTGCAATATCATTGACAGCATGCGACTTCTCAGCCAAATAGAAAAAAAAATGTTATTACAGCAACTGATTCAACAAGCCTCTTTCCCAAAATCCACACGAGATACATCTAGAGCTTTATTAAAGCTCTGTCAAAGGCCTTAAATAACAAACGGAGGACTATCTGGCAAACTTTTGATTAAAATAGAGGCCCTCGGATGGTTAACATGCCAGATAGGACATGTATTGGGTTTTCCTTACACTACCCGGGCCACATGACAAAAATCACACACATCTACATAATTGGCACTATTGACGAGTCTGCAGAGGTGGAGCGTTATCAGGACAGATCCGAACCTCCAGGGCTTCAGCTCTCATTTGTGTTATGGGAGACGATAGGACGGCAGCTGCCCTTAGATTTCACTGCACTTATTTATATTGACAGCAAATTCAATAATGAACTCACACTCCACGTCCCCACTCCCACAGAACCCCGACTGAACCCAAAATAAATGATGTTTAAAGACAATTTAATTCCATCATCATACCACTCACTTTTGCAGCAGAATGTCAGCATGGCTGCAATTCAGACAATTAAATATAGAGTAATTTGTGCTTCGGACAAATATTGGCCACCCAGTTTGTATATCCATCTACGCCAATGAAGATAGTTTGAAAAGAGCAGAGAATCAAGTTCAAAGCTACGGCGCCGTACTGCTCACCCACTACTGTTATGCTGTATATTTGTCAATTAACAAATATAGTCTTGAAAACAGTTTGTTCAATATAGTTTTGATGTTTTATTTATTTATCTTGTTCACTACATATTTGCAATATTTTCATTTGTGCTATTTCCTAGATTTGGTCACTTTACTATTATTCAATATAGTCGAAAATGGTAAAATTTCACCGTTACTTCTATTAATAAAACTGGCGCTTTTTGGATTAAATTATTTATGAAATCTATATAAAAATATAATGAATAAAAGATGAAATTAAAAAAAACAGTTTTGTATATATAAAATACAGTATTATCCAGAATATTAGTTAGTTAGTAAATAAATATTTACTAACTAATATAAAAATGTATTTATATTATGTTTATTTTGTTCACTATATATTTACAATATTTTAATTTGTGTTATTTCAGAATTGTGATCACTTTACTATTATTCAAAATAGTGGAAAATAATACAATTTCACTGGCACTTCTAATAATAAAACTGTTACTTTTTGGATTAAATTATTTATGAAATGTATATTTATTTATTAAAATAAGATATCAATGAATAATAGATTATAAAATTAAAAATGTATTGTATATATAAAATATACTGATATCCAGAATATCAGTTAGTAAATAAATAAATAAAGAGCTATTTACTAACTAATATATGTTTAGATTTATATTATATTTACTTACTAATATATAAACAGAGAGACAGAGAGAAAGTGATATACAGATTATTTGTTAATAAATAAATATGTATTCACATTTTTTTTTAAATAACTGAAAGTGATCTTAGTAAAATTATATTAATAAACAGTATATTAAGGATATTAATAAGTAGTATATTAGTAAAATTCAGTCAATGATTTCTTCTTTCTGTAATGCTTAACTTTAAGTTTCCATTACTGTTGTTTTCTTTTAACAGAAAATAGCTCTCACCCTCACGCATCCTGTAAAAAAAAAAATGTTTGCAGTTCAGAAATATTTTAACACGACTGTATTAAAAGGAACTCTGACTGTCTTATTTCAAGCCTGTGCACAAAAGCGAATCAAAAAATGATTTAAAAAGTCCTGCTCAGATTGAGACAAGACCATGTAGACCTCAAACCGGAAAGACCTGCAACCCCCTTCTAGTCTCGACCTGTATGGCACAGCGAGAAGCCGTTCCCCCATGAAAATGATCGATGAATGCTTTATTCCACATTGCCAGTTCTGACATGTATAAAGTACTGGACCATTATAGAATTAAATGCCTCACTACCCACATATGAAATAAAAGAGAGATTTTAATATCGCTGTGAAAAGATGTATTGCTGTTCTACATAACAAAGTACACAAGCACAAGGAGATTTATCGCTCTTTGATTTGGTTAGCTGCTGCAGAAGTCTCAGATCTGCATTTGTACCGGCAAAATACATGCACTGCGGTCCTGCATCTCTTTATCAGTGGGGTCATCCATCAATAGTGAGGAGGAGCGGGAGGCTGGCGAACGGGACGGCAGAAACAATATTGATGTCAGCGACTGTAGGCACGGAGAGGATCTGTGGGTGACTACGCAGCCATCAATAAGAGCCCAACAGTGAGTGCACACTTTTTCAGCAGTCTTGGTTCCCAAAGCATTTTTCCCATTCATTTTCTCTGTAGGCATTTAAAAAAAAAATCCCCTTGAACCAACCCGAGCAGCACAGAGATGAATCACATTAAAACCTGATTCACAGCCAAAAAGTATTTGCAAATTTGAAAAAAAAAAAAGTGAACATGTTGGAATGAACTGTGAAGCTCAGAGTGAATTATATAATCAAATCAGGAATTACATAATGCAACTAACTGTAACAGGGATGCATGGTATATTAGTACCATATCAATTATCAGCCATTTTTAGACATTTTTGTTAGATTAGTATCAGTGAATATTAAATGTATCAGCTCATACTAGATATGTATCATCATCATCATAAACTTGCATTTCGTTACTTGTTATTGGCAACTAATGTGGCTCATCAACCAATATAGAGTTGGACCTATTGAAAACTAGTAACACAAAGTTAGACCAGGACTAAAAAAAAAAAAAAGTATCCAATGGTTTGCGTTTAATTACAATTAGGGATGCACAACATCATTTAAAAAAAAAGTTAGAATCGACGATAGATATTCATTTTGCAAGGAGATTATTAATTTTAACAGTGTTATTTTTAAAAAAGTACAATTATGGGAAGTTAAATTTTAAGGGGGCCATATGATGCAATAAATCATTATAATCCGTAATTATGTCCCCACTGGATGCAACAAATGCTCGTTTATAATGGGTTTTTAATGTTTTTGTCTCATCGCTCCATCACAGTATGCTAGGGGCGTAACATTTTCGTCACACGCTTGAGGTATTCGGCTAATCACAACGCACTGGATAGCTGGCCAATCAGAGCACACCTCCCTTTTCAGACCGACGAGCTTTGTAAAAACCGACGCGTTTCAGAAAGGTGTGGAAATGTGGAAAATAAAAAAAACCAACATAAACACATTTCATTACACCAAATACACAAAATAATGTTCTTTTTAACAACATCATATGACCCCTTTAAAAAAATAAACATTTAATTTAAAGTTAAATATTTAATATCAGCAAACGTATATAGCTGTATATTATAATAAAATAATAATTTATAAAAATGTTGTGATGCCTAAATTTACTAACATAAAATTACTGATTTATTTATAATTTATTAAAAAATAAAAAGATTTATTGTCTTCCATTTACTGTTTAACAATAAAATAACAAAATTCAGGTCAATACACAATATATTTAAAGTGAACTGCAAAACACTGAGCTATACAAATCTATACACCGTTAGAGAGTGTAGAGGGGCTGACTTACTTTCTGAAGAAAACGGATAGGATATGAAAATCCTGAACCACACTGTTGCTTTCTATAGTGGTCGGGCCGTTGTGGCTCTGCTCCAGGTATCAGATCATTGGGAATCTGTGCAGAACTTCCTCCAAAAGCTCTCAGAAAAGAATTTTGGAAAGCAGGGTGTAGATTTATAATAAGGTCTACAGGGAGCAACTATATTCATCTCTGATCAATATGCAGTCACAGCACAGCTAAATAAGTTGTACAAAGCTCAGACTTGAGCAAAAAAAAGTTAGCTTTATCGGATGTAGAACAGGATCGGGCCACAGCATGAGCCAGATCTAAATCCATGTTCCAAGGAGAATAATATATGTTTCTTCGACATATGCTGACATATGCTAGACATTTATACATCATCATGGGACAGTTATTTTGAAAGGTCATTGCAGATCCCTTACAATCCAAGACAGCTTCTCCTACGTCTGAACCAATGGATGACAGAGATAAAGCTCAAACCTGAAAAAGCATCTCTGCCTTCAGGTTTTCATTCCTTCTCATGTGTTCTGTAATACATGTAACAAGGAGAATGGATGTAATCTGTGAGAAATATAGTAAGTAAAGGCGCAACCTGGAGAAAGCAGAGCAAGATAAGACTGAAGACCACATGGAGAAACATCACAGGTTTAACTTCTATATGGCAAAAAAGAGGGACTATTCAAAATCATGGACTAAATAAAGAGCAGGGTGCATCCTAAACAAGTAAAGAAGATGGTTTGCATCCAGCATGTTCCACATAAGTAAATACAATTAGAGATGCAAAATAAAATAAAATAAAATAATTAGAAATGTACAGAATAAAAGATGGACAATAATTTTGCAATTATATTATTAATTTTAACAGTGTTTGTGTTATTAAATATTAACTTTGAGTGCTAGATGATGCCAAACATAATTGAAAATGTAAAATTATGGGAAGTTAAATAAATTAAATATATAAAAAAATACAAATTAAATTTAAAACGAAATATTCAATATTAGCAAACGGATATTTCTGTATATACACAAATAATTTAATTTAAACTAAATTATTTTATTTGTGTACATTAAAACCCCCCCCCACACACACACACACACACACGGTATTCACTGTAAAAAATTAAAAGTTGAGACAACTTAAAAGTTTAAGGCAACCAGCTTCAGCAGATTTTTGAGTTTTTTCAACTTGTTGTTTTCAGTTTATACAACAAAAAGTTGAGAAAACTCAAAAATCTCCAACAAAAACAAGTTGAGAAAACTCAAGTGCTCAACTGCTGAAGCTGGTTGCCTTCAACTTTTAAGTTTTCTCAACTTTTTATTTTTTACAGTGTTGGCTAATACCCAATATGGTACCAACATATTGTGCAATATATAAATACAAACTAATAAAATAAGATTAAATATTTCATTCAAAGGCACTGCTACAAGATTATTCAATAAATAAACTATTTTTGGAGGAATAACTATATAGTAATAAATACTGCTGCTGTGATATAAAATTACTCATACCATGATATACACGATTTTAGTTACACCACCCACCTCTGTGTGGGCCGGTGAGAATGAGACAGAAGAAGAGAGAGATTAGACGCTTTCATTAATCTTATTTAGCAGTGGAAAGTGAATGCCCTTGATTAGAGATCTCAGCTCGTCTGCAAAGCATCTCTCTGGCATCACCTGCAGAGCGGCAGCGAGCTCTCTCCACCCCGCTGCTCCCACGAGCCCGCAGTGCCGCAGTCTTATGACTGTCGTTTTGTAAGACAGTTAATTCCTCAAAGCAAATGAAAGAAACCTCGAAGGGCCCAGAATCACAGAATGCTCCAGACCCCAGGCACCCATGTCTTTAGATGGCTTACTTCTAAAAACAAGAGGCGCTTTTCACCAGGGACGTGCAAAGCCCCAAGGTTTTGTTAAGCTTCTGCAACAAGCGCTGAGAGTGTAGAAACCGCTCTCAAACAATGCCAGCTTTGAAAAGCCATTCCCATCAGCCTGAATGAACACGCTGAACTCCCTCAAATCTGACAGGCTTCGTGGTGAGATGCAGAGCGGATCATAATAAAATCAGCTCCGGTTTTGACTTTGACAGAAGGAACGAAAAGACCCTGCTCTATTAATCGCCTTAAAATAGCACAGAAATGATGTAAGACCTGAGAGGACACAGTAAATGCTGAAGTGCTTTTAAGCGCGTTGCTAATGAAAGTGTATTACGATTTTTCTTTGAATAATCCGGTATTGATTCTTAACTTCCCAAGATTGATCTGTTAATCCAAACCTTTTAGTGCATATGAAAATATTTGCTAAATATTGGTAGCATGTGTCCAGTTTCATCCAATTTTGCAAAATTACAACCACTATAAATATCATGACAATTCACAAATCTCATTGAAAATAAATTGTGTCCTAGTGGGTAACTTTTTCCAGGCAGCTTTTTAATATGCTACTTACTCCAAATCTGAAATTATGCTGTCATCGGTGTCATTATATTAGCTTTGTGCAGTAACCTGTAACAGCCAAACTGAAATAAATAGTAAATCAGTGTCATTATCCAGCCTAAAAGTGTATAGGCCAACTGTCTGAATGGTAACTGGCGTCAATGACAGAACTTGATGCACGTCATCACAGTTGAAAAGTGAGAGGTAAATGATTCCAGGCCTGTGTAATTTCATCTCTGAGGCTGCCGTATGTCTCTTCTGGCAAAGTGATGGAAACCTATCGCAAAGGCTATATTCATATCTCCTTTGTTAAATAAATTAATGCAACTCTTAAATTCTTAAAAAGCTGGGTCATATTAGCAGGAGAAATATATGTCATTTTCCATTGGTCTTCCACAGAATCCGAGAACCTACTGGGTGATGTATTTAAAAAATAAAATAAATTGGAAATGTAGCTCCCTAAATGCCTCCACAGAATATGTTCCGTCACTAAAAGAGAAATCAAGGCATTATTTTTACACTGTTTTCACTATGAACACTACAAAATAATAATAATAATAATAATAATAATAATTATTATTATTATTATTATTATAGCATATATTATACCGTTCAAATGTTTGGGGTCAGTAAGATTTTTTTTTTAAGATTTAAGAAATGAATACTTCTATTCAACAAAGATACATTAGATTTATCAAAAGCTACAAAAAATGCAAAAAGAAAATTGCATTAAATAAAATGGTCACACTATTTTAAGGTCCAATTCTTGCTATTAACAAACCATTAACTATGACTTTTGCTTCAATAAACTACTAATTTGCTGCTTATTAATAGTTAGTAAGGTAGTTATTAAGTTTAGGTATTGGGTAGGATTAGAGGTGTATAATATGATCATGCAGAAATTGTACTTTATAAGCACTAATAAACAGCAAATATAATAGGCATGCTAATAAGCAACTAGTTAGTAGTGAGAATTGGTCCCAATACTAAAGTGTTACCAATAAAATAATTAAGTAGAAAACCCTTATTTTAATTTTTTTGTAATGATATTTCACAATATTACCGTTTTTACTGTATTTTTGAACAAATAAATGCAGCCTTGGTGAGCAAAAGAGACTGCAAAATCTTGCCAAAAACACAACACAAGGACTTCTGCAAACAACTGAACCATAATGTCAATGACTCATGAACGACATTAATCAAAACAGATATTCTGAACCGATTCACAGAAATGTACTAACACATTTTTGCTGCTGATGTCAGCAGACACTAAAACATCTGCCTTAACAGTCTCCCAGTTGTGAGTCACGAAGAAAGGACAGATCATGAAAATGGAGAAAAACACACTGCATTAAAATCACTGCAATGGTCACAAATCGATGTATCGCTACATAACTAGTGCCTACAGTTCTGATGAAGGCCTCGGAGAAACCCTACACATCAGCAACAGGCACAAAGCAACAGTTTGTTTTGCACAAGATTTAATTTGCTGCATCTTACCATCAGTCTTCTACCTTCCTTTTTTTTTTTCACCGCATGAACAGCCTCTGTGTTTGAGTGTGTATCACTGCAGATTCACTTACCTGCTATTATAAAGCAGCGGATGTTGCTCCAATCTCTTACAGGCTTGAACAAGATCTTCCTGCTGCGAGTCTCCACGTCTTCCTGAAACACAAAGAGGAATAAAACATCAGGCCAGAGCTAAAGTGGTTCTCTCTACCGATCCTGATCCTAAGAGCAAATCTAAACTGAGAGGACTCGGTGAGAGAAATGAGCACCATAAATGGAGAAATTCCCCCAAACCCAGCTGTCACACATTTTATACTTCATTTACACTTAACAATCACTGTTTAAACACCTCCTCTCTGCTTCCACATACAACTGGGGAAGTTTCAGTTTCCTTCACTAGTAAAGACATTTATTACATTATAGACACACACACACACACACATATGCACATGAACAACTAAAAATGTTTTAATGTTTTTGAAAGCTTTTAATAATCAAAGCTGCATATATTTGATTAAAAGTGCAGATAAATAAATAAATAAATAAATATATATATATA
>NW_015546047.1:1529783-1532239 GCF_001515605.1 Sinocyclocheilus anshuiensis | reverse complement strand
ATTGAAGGGGGTCTGAATACTTTCCGTACCCACTGTACTTCAATTAGGCGGCTCAGGAAAGAGAAAGACAGGTGTATGGAGACTGTAAATATACCTCCTTTCACAAACATAATAACTTGCCTCCGATGTCTTTTATTACCTGCTCTCTCGACATAAGATCTATTCAATGACCAGTTGTGTGGCAGTGTAATACTAAAACTAGGACTGGGCAAATATATACAGTCAAATAAAAAATTATTCAGACATCAGATATAATTTTTGATATTTTTTTACTAGTGGTGCAGAACACTATAGTTCATTGAGGATAGCAAAAATTAGTAAACTGTGACATATTATACCCAAAAATTCTTCATACAGTGGACTACCAGTAAAATCGGAAAAAAAAATTGGGACCAAAAATTATTCAGACACTTTGACCATGTTTGGCTTAAGTGTTTTTCTTTAATGGCTTTTTACACCACAGACTGAACAAAATTAAGCATTGCTTGGTAATTTGGTATTATCTAATTTTGTACTTAAATTTAACAGCTGAATAATTTTTGGTTGATTGTAATCCATTACATACCTTTCTATCAAAGTTATCTGACATTATCAAGATAAATTTGTTCTGACACAGTTTAACTCTTGAGTTCTTGTCATATTTTATTACCATTTTGTAAACTATAGTGAATAAACTGTGATAATGTGAGAAATATTGTATATATATTCATTTTTAAAAAATGTTATCCAAAAGTCATTTATTTCTATAACAATATAACAAAAAATATATTTAATATTAATTTATTGTTTAGAAAAATAGTAAAATGTCCTTTATTTTTACCTTCATATTAAAAATACCTATTTAAATTATATACTAAATATATATACTCAATTAAATTAAAATTATATACTGAATTAAAATACTATAAATTAAAATTATAAGCTGGGTCAAAAGTGTCTAAAATAGCATGTAAAATAAAATCATTATGAAACTTAAAAGTAAATTATGAAAACTATGATGTTTACTATCCTACTAATTTTTTATAAAAATCACCAAAAGAATTATTGAATAAATGTAATATTCAATATATCACCCTGCACTACTGAGTCCAAAAAAGGTGTTGAAGTGTTTGGTGAAGAAAAAAGAAAAAAAAGGAAGCACGACAGCCTTATTTTCTGCCTCAATGCAACACAGCAAAGCTAAACTTAACGGCTTGGTTTTCCACATAGAAAACTTTTTGTGACAAAGTCAATGGTTGAGACTGAGAGAAGGAAAGAATTGGTTTAGCAGCTGGCATGGATTACTGCCCAAACACTTGTCAGCAAGCAAATAATAGATGTGTTTTTAGAGTCAGGGAGCAGAAAACAAAGGCTGGATCGGGTTATGGGCAGTACCTGTTCTAGGGTGTTCAGGTGGAGGCAAGAAACAATGTGTAGGCCGGAGGCCAAGAGTTCAATCAGGATCTGGATATGGTTGCATATGGGAATCAGGTTAGAGGTTATTCCTCAGGGAACAGTTACAGTACAGATGAAGAGAAAGAATAAGAGATAGAGTGCCAAAAGGAGAAAGATAGACAAGATTTTGCACAACTAGAGCCTAAATATATCAGAATGCTGAGCTACAGTAACAAAAACCAGTTTCTTCACCTTGGTGTCTTACAGAATCAACACTATAAAAAATGATCACAATTTTAACAGTAAAATACTGTAAAAATGCTACGATACCATTAATGGTCACACTTTAGTTTAGGGACCATTTCTCACAATTAATTATTAACTATGATTTTTGCCTCAATAAGCTAATTTGCTGCTTATTAATAGTTAGTAAGGTAGTTGTTTAGTTTAGGTATGGGGTAGGATTAAGGGATCTGAAATATGGTCATGCAGAATAAGGTATGTGCATTATAAGTACTAATTAACAGCCAATATGCAAGTAATATGCATGCTAATAAGCAAATAGTTAATAGTGAGAATTGGTCCCTAAAGTGTTAGGCACCGATCAGACAGAACGCGTTTTTCAGGTCTGAAAACGCGAGGCGCACCACACTGCCTTTTTTTGGTTGATTTAAGAAAAAAACAGCAGGGTGCTGGGGATTTTATGTTGCTAGGCAACCACTGAATTTGAAACTGTAAACTTTCATCAGCACAACGGAAGGCCCGCCTCTCCATTCATTCGATTGGACAAGGGAAAAAAACGCAAATTACGTCGGGCGCTTTTCTGCTCAGAGTTGGTTTTTCCAACTTCAGGCGCTTAGAGCACTCCTGCAAAAACGCGAGGCGCAGCAGCCGGCTAAAACACGAGGCGTCCGGGGCGCATAAACAGCACGCAAAACGCTCAATGCCAATAGAAAACAATTTTAAAAAGGCGCCTCTCACTGCAAAAAAACGTGTTCTGTCTGATCGGGGTCTTACCCTGTTAAAGGGTTAGTTCACCCAAAGATGAAAATTAGCCCATAAATTACTCACCCTCAAGTCAT
>NW_015546047.1:1522668-1528928 GCF_001515605.1 Sinocyclocheilus anshuiensis | reverse complement strand
TATATCGGTCCATATGGCATACTGCAAAACAGCAACCTAAATAACTCAAAGCAGCTCGTGTTTCAGAACAATGAAACCTGCAGACTTTTATGACATTTCACAAGTTCATATCACTGCAGATTGCAAGTCGATTCATTCCCTGAAAAAACTGATGGTTATGGAATAAATTACTTGGTAACACTTTAGAATAGGGAACACATATTCACTTTTAATTAAGAGTTTTCCCTCAATAAACTCCTAATTTGCTGGTTATTAATAGTTAGTATGGTAGTTGTTAAGTTTAGGTATGGGGTAGGATTAAGGGATCTAAATTATCATGCAGAATATGCAGAATAAGGTATGTGCATTATAAGTACTAATTAACAGCCAATATGCAAGTAATATGAAGCAAATAGGCCAATATGCAAGTAATATGCATGCTAATAAGCAAATAGTTAATAGTGAGAATTGGTCCCTAAAGTGTTAGGCACCGATCAGACAGAACGCGTTTTTCAGGTCTGAAAACGCGAGGCGCACCACACTGCCTTTTTTTGGTTGATTTAAGAAAAAAACAGCAGGGTGCTGGGGATTTTATGTTGCTAGGCAACCACTGAATTTGAAACTGTAAACTTTCATCAGCACAACGGAAGGCCCGCCTCTCCATTCATTCGATTGGACAAAAACGCAAAACGCAAATTACGTCGGGCGCTTTTCTGCTCAGAGTTGGTTTTTCCAACTTCAGGCGCTTTCCTGCAAAATTCATCCAAATATGAAAATTAGCCCATAAATTACTCACCCTCAAGTCATCCTAAATGTATATGACTTTCTTCTTTCAGACGAATCCAGTCGGAGTTATATTACAAATTGTCTTTGATGTTTCAAGCTGTTTAATGCCACTCAGCGGGTGTTGCATGCATCAGTTCAAAATAATTTAAATAAAAAGCGCCCATCCATAAAAAAAAGTATCTCACACAGCCCCGGGGGGGTGAACAAAGGCCTCCTGTAGCGAATCAAAATTTTTTTATCGAAATTTTGTAAGAAAAATATCCATATTCAAAACGTAATAATCACGTTAATATAGCTTGCGCCAACAGTTGTACACTGAAGCAGTTCCGGGTGGATGACATATGAGGTCAGCTTTGCGCATGCGCCGCTCAGAAGTGACGCACGCGGAAACACAGCTGAGAGATCAAACGGTCAAGAATTAGAAGTACAAAACGAGGATTTGTAAAGAAGAATGTCAGAGGATTTCGATATAAGCCAAGAGGAGACTGGTGAAGAATGTCGGAGGATTTCGATATAAGCCAAGAGGAGACTGGTTTTCCTTTGCTAAAGTAAGGAAACTTTGCGTCCGTTGCTCCTGTTAACCAACATTGGTTTTCACGTGTACAACTGTTGGGGCAAGCTACATGTTTTGAATATGGATATTTTTCTGACAAAAACGCATCGATTCGCTACAGGAGGCCTTTGTTCACCCCCCGGAGCCGTGTGAGACACTTTTTTTTATGGATGGGCGCTTTTTATTTAACTTCTTTTGGACTAATGCATGCAACACCCGCTGAGTGGCATTAAACAGCTTGAAAGATCAAAGACAATTTTTAACATAACTCTGACTGGATTCGTCTGAAAGAAAAAAGTCATATACACCTAGGATGACTTGAGGGTGAGTAATTTATGGGCTAATTTTCATTTTTGGGTGAACTAACCCTTTAATTGGTTAATGGCAAGTCCCCTTACTATATATAGTCAAAAACTGAAATAAATCAAATGGGACATGTAATTTTACAGTAAAATATTGTTAAATTTACAGCTTTTAGTGAAAAACAACAAGTCATCTTATAATTTACAATGAAAAACATACTGAGATTCCCAGAATTCCCTGTGTGCTTTTGGTTTTCATTTGAATAATTATGTTTCTTCTTATTTTTATTTCTTATCAGGTATTTATATTATATGCATATGTTACATTTAATGTTGTTAAATTAATGTTTATTGAATTATTTTAGTGTCATGTGTGCTACCATTATGGTATTTTTGATTCATGTGTATGACTCTTGTGCAACTTCTATATATGAGTTTTACCTCACCTGCGGAAAAGTTACTTGATGAAATAACCAAAATAAAACATCTAAAGTAATAAAGCAATATTTTGAGGCCAAATTGTCCTGAAGACCATACTATTAGACTAATTTCAGAATCACAAGTATGGCGGTGTCAATAAAAGATTAAGGTTTAAGATTATTTATGATTTGAAATGATGTTACAATTGATTCATTTGATTTGTTTCAGTGAATCAGTTCAGACTCTGCCTTTTTTATTTTTAAATTTACATTTTTTACATTTTTGTTTAAGTTATATTAGAAGCTGCTGGTCCCCACTGACTTCCATGAACTGTTTGGTTACACACATTGTTTAAAATCTCTTCTGTTGTGTTCAGCATAAGAAAGAAATTCATACAGGTTGGGAACAACTTGAGGTTGAGTAAATGATGACAGCATTTCCATTTCTGAGTGAGCTACAGTATGCCTTTAAATTTGATATAGTAAATTCCCCAGACCTACTCAACTCCACTTAAGGTAACTTGTGGCAATTTCTACCGTTAACATCCCTTTTCAGACATTGGACCGCAGTAACAGAGTGATCACTGACTGTGGTCGGCACTGACACTGTGTTCACCCGTGTGGTCAGTCTGTGCTAAAAACCACAGCGTCTGCCATTCACATCAGCTCGACAGAATGTGGGTTTGTCCTGAAATACTCTGCATGCTTCCTAACAAAAAAACATTTTCTGGAAACATACAAAGTCCTTTTATATAAAAATTAATTGCTAATAACATCCAGCGAATCAGCACATTTTCCGTTGTTACACAGGAATGCATGAGATTGTGTAACTTAGTTCCCGCCTGACTGAATAAATATCCGATAATATAAATACCCCTGCAGTCAAAATGCGCTCTGAGCGCTGCAAAGGCATTCAAAATGCAGTTTTCTCAGAAATAAAAAGGAACTAAGTGCTACCAAAAGGCCCAATGAGTGTGCTTGTGTGTTTTCCAGTCCCTTATTGTTAAAGCGACAGCAAATCGCTTCACATTCGACCAACTCCACCAATGAAAAAAGGGTCAATGTCAGTCAATTAGCTTCTTAACCCAACAGGCATCAATTCTGTGATGCATTTCAGGAGGTAAAATATGGGGGATGTCAGTATGGCTTTGTAGAGAGGACAGAATTAAGACATTACAGGCCTAACGAGTCCTAAACCACCAAAGAAGAGCAGCCGACTCAGCAGAAACACAGACTGCAGTCACCCGGGTAAAAGAAACAAGGAGGTCCACAGCGTCGCTGCCTCTGCATACTAACACAGCTCACACAATTACCCACTCTCTCATGTGGCACTGTGAAAAGATCACCATCATCATCCTCATTAACGTAAACAATGTTGATCAACTGCATTTAAACAACTAATGCCTTTATCTGCTAATTATCCTTTTAAAAACCAGTGTTTTTTCATGCATTGGTCAATTTTGAGATTTTGCGCTATTTGGCTTTTTCATAACGTTTCAGACTAGTGGAGGAAAAACATCCAAAATGCACTTTTAAGTGCTTAGTTTTAACTGTACTTTATTTGCAACAGTAGATCTCAATATGTTTTCTCAAAATTATTTTTTTTCTCCTGCACTTGAGTCAGAAATCTACATTTCAGCAGCACTTACATAAACCACACTCAACAGTTACATTCATATCTGTTAGCAACAATATATAAGTGCAAATGACAAGACTCGGTTAGCCTAACGCAGTACACGTAGCAAGGTATTTTTATTAATAAAAAAATATATATTTTTGGTTTGTTCATATATCATTTGCATGATTTTTATAACATTCTATTTCTAAATATTCATTTATTTTATAAATATTTTAATATTGAGTTCATATTAATAATTACTAATATAGTTATTCGTTTGTTTATTAATTTATTTTTTTATGGTTGTTGAGAGTATTTTCTAGTTTATGGAGAAATATTGAGCATTCCTCTTTATAATTTTTTTTTAATAAATAGATAAATAAAAAAATAAAAACACTTTCAAAAAATGATGCAAGAGTTTTGATCCCTGACTTCATCCAACGTTCAGATTTCCATTCTGGAAAGTCATGCAAATTAGCACATATTTAATATGATAAATGCACCATTGCATATTTAAACATTTCAGAAAACCCAAAAAGTCACTCACCCTCATGTTGTTCAAAACTGAAATGACTTTCTTTCATGGAAAAGAAGACATGAAGTTAAATACATCCAACTTGTGAACAAATTCTTATGATTTAAGCCAATAAAGGCTTAAAATGTAGTTTGTTTGCAACAAAACATTATTGTGTGAGTTTAGAAGACAACGAATATAATGTACAGTGATATTATTAAATTAATAATATATTAGTTGCATCTTTTATTTATTTATTTGCTATTTTTATAATACTGTATTTTTATAATACTGTCATACAGGTTTGAAAGAATATGAGGGTGAGTAAATTATGTCCATTTTAATTTTTTAGTGAACAAACCTTTTAAAGGTAACAAACCGTCATCTGTTTCACAGCACCTAAGACCTGTAAGGAAATCTGATATTTTGGCATAGCAGTCCTCATACATGTCAGCACTCTACTCCTGCTAGAAAACCGTGCAGTCACCAAATCAATGGACATCTCTCAAGTGACCTTATTAATATCGTCCAAACATGATTTATTATTTATTGCACCTGAATGTCTACAAGGGTCTGGGGCTGTCTGATGGATATCTGTGCGACAGGAGCCCATTATTTCCAGCATGTCATATTGAATTCTGCAGGAGTGCACTCAATTTTCCCTGAGCCGCAGGCCCGGGGCCAGGGGCCAGTTTCAGCGGGGCCGCCACAATGGCACGGGGAAATCTGACAGGATCTCGCTCTGTCAAAATTACATTTCAGTCAGATGGAGACAGCCCCTCTGCAAGCCGCTAATGGATTGCTCTTTTTTTCCCCACTGACGGAATGGGGAATCGATGACATCATAGCTGCGGGTACAACAGCTCCGGATTCAATGAGCGTTGATGACTGTTTGAGAAGTATCAAGCCTTGATCTGTGCCTGAACCTTTGGTAATGAGGAAGATCAATTTTGATTGTTGTAGCTGATGATCTATGAGGCTGAGGGCAATCTCATATTCATGCCGAGGCGGCCGTTTGTGGAGTCTAATTGAGCATAGGCTTGATTAAAATTCATCTCGCTCCATGCGGTCTCTATTTTGGGGAGGTTCAAGTAACAGCTCTGTCACCCAAATTGGCTCTGGCGAAAAGTTTGAACCTGTTAATCAGCAGGGGGAGCGGTAATGTACCACCGGGAATGGGGGTCTTAAAAAAGATATGACAAGCTCCACATTGAAGTAAACATCAATCTGCTTTAACAAGACAATGTCGTTAAAGGAACCTGAGGGGATTTATTAAAAAGACACATGCTAAGAGGTGTGGGATTGAGTATTTCACACAGAATGGGAGCTGAAATGGTGCGATTTGGATCAGTTTGGCATGTTGAGGTAAACAGGGTGGTATTACGGAAAGGAGAAGTTTATTTCTGAAGACAGAAAATCTCAACGAAGAAGCATCCAGATGGAAGGAAAATTAGCTGATGTGTTGTGGCTGAAAGCCACTTAAGCTCCGCCTGCTTTGCAACTAAATGAAACCCCCTGATGCACTCTTGCAAAAAAAATAAATAAATAAATAAAATCATTTACAAAGGCTGAAAAAATGAATGAAGTAATTAAACTACTACTAATACTATAAAAACTAAATAAAATAAATTATCATCAATAAACAACAATTAATAAAAACAGAAATAAAAACAAGTAAACAAATATATAAAATAAATAAAAACAATGTATAATAAATAATAATAAATAAAACGTATTGAAAAAGAATAAATAAATAACTGAAATAAAACAAAATTACAAATAAATAAATAAGTCTATCTATCTATCTATCTATCTATCTATCTATCTATCTATCTATCTATCTATCTATCAATCTCTCCATCCATCCATCCGTCATCCGTCTATCCGTCCGTCCGTCTGTCCGTCCGTCCATCTGTCTATCTATCTGTCTATCTATCTGTCCATCCATCCATCCATCCATCCATCCATCCATCAATCCGTTTATCTGTCAATCCATCCATTTATCATCAATCCGTTCGTCTGTCCATCCATCCATCTGTCCATCTATCCAACATCAATCCAGCCATCCAACTATCTATCATCGATCCGT
>NW_015546047.1:1521500-1522446 GCF_001515605.1 Sinocyclocheilus anshuiensis | reverse complement strand
ATATATATATATATATATATATATATATATATATATACACATACATACAATAAATAAATCATATAAACAAACAAGTCAAAAACAAATGAACAAATAAATAAATAAACAAATATATAAGAATAATAAATACATCAAAAACAAATAAATACAATTCAAAACAACAAATAAATAAAAAACATACAAATAAATAAAACAACAAATGAAAGCAATTAAAAACAAAATTAATTTAAAAACAAACATAAAATAAATAAAACATCAAATAAATAAACAAACAAACAAACCCATACATGCATCCAGCCATCAAATCGAGGTACAATAAATCAGTCAGCTCCGTGCCCATTGTGTCTCGTTCAGAAAGGCTCCCCATCTGCAGACAACAGGCCAGCAAGTGTCCAACTGTGAAATGGAGACGACTGAAAAGAAACACTGGTGTTTTGTTTGAATGTGATGGATTACTCTTTTAACGGAAAAAACGGTGGCAGAGGAATAGAGGTGGTTCCTCTAAGCTTCTTGTGCACGATAACGTGCAATTACATTAAGCACGGCACTCAGAATGAACCCTACCAAGACAGACAGTCAGTCTTAATCCCCCCTTTCATAGTGGCTGCAAATTACATATTGTTAAGGATCAGTTACATTATGAAAACATTACAAGCAATTCTAGCGAATTATCTATAATGACCACAATGCAGTGTGCTTCCAAGGAGCCATTTAAACCGCCTATTGAAACGTCAAACAATAACAAAGGCACCCATCAAACAATAACAGCATGTCATAAAATACTTGGTCATTCTACATAACTGTTGTAGCAGCAAAAATAACTTCTACTGCTACTGCTAAAAAAACAAAAAAATAAGTCACTTTATTTTAAGGTACAATTCTCGCTATTAACAAATCATTTACTATGACTTTTGCCACAATAAACTCCTAATTTGCTGCTTATTTA
>NW_015546047.1:1520098-1521391 GCF_001515605.1 Sinocyclocheilus anshuiensis | reverse complement strand
ATATTAAAATACATATAAATAAGTTATCTTTCTAAAAATGCACCATAAACTGTGACTCACTGACAAATCAGCCAGAAGTCAGTAATTTTCTTAACTTTATGCAAATGATCAGCAACTACCAACGAAAGTGCAGACTGTGATACACTAATGACACCTATTTAGGCTATTTAATCGCTGTCAGTGTGAACGCACCTTTCACGGAGAAAAATGAGGTTTTGGCCTTTCACACTGACACAAGTGACTACACAACAGAAACGCTCGCAATCTCATTACCGAATGAGAAGCAGGTCTCATTTACATGTGAGCATCTCTTCCCTTGAGAGGTCATCATTAGCAGTCTGCAACTCCATTGATTCTACGGCCTGGCCTTGACTTCAATGCTACGTTTAGTGTGCTCACGGACTTCACTGCAGTCTCGCTGTCCAGGCAGCTTTCCCATCCACTGACGTCAGTAGATGAATGAATTCAGGGTGCAATCTAGTAGCCTTCACCACTGAACAACTACAACCCGACGCAAAAGCGGGATCGATTGGGTCCGGTGCTGTGCTGCAAACAAGAGGCCCTCCTCTCACCTACCGTTTCACTTACGCTGCATCCTGGGCTGCCTGAAGCTATACTCACTATTCCAGCATGGCACATTCTGAATAAATAAAAAGCATCGGCGTAATCTGGTGCTGATCTACAAGAGTTCAGGCAATGGACTTCACTCTGGAGATGATCTGGATCTTCTCAAAAAACCTGTATTCCACATGGCTCAGCTCTGTGCGGGACACAGGCGTTCAGATGTTCAGAAGGTTGAACAGAATTTGTGTACAAGAAAGAAAGAAGCTTCTGCTACAACTAATAAAAAAAAAATAAATAAAATAAATTATTAAACAACAAGTAAGTGTAAACATACCACTTCAAAAATCTTGTACTGACTGATAATTGGAAATGCACGCTGCATTTACATTTTACCATATATATTTGTATCTAAGCAAACTAATCTACTTTTTTCATGTTGTGGCATTTAAAATACTTGAGTTTTGCTTTAAAGGTTTAATTTTTTATTATTTATTTAGACAGTACTGTATAGAATTTAAATAGGCCATAACATAAAAATAATTATCAGCTTATCGGTATTGGCCAATATTTTATTACAGTTGCACATGTAAGAATACATGAAAAAGTGACCAAGGGTAAATAACTCCTTGCTGGCGGCTGAAAGCAGTGCAAAAAGTTCTACAGACATTACGCAAATCTAATTTGACACAGTTCTACAAAGTTTACATGACAACCAGCCTGAGTGAATCT
>NW_015546047.1:1505163-1519996 GCF_001515605.1 Sinocyclocheilus anshuiensis | reverse complement strand
CCTGAGTGAATCTAAAAAAAAAAAAAAAAAAAGAAACTATAAATCAACATTTACACATTCATATTTGTCATTTTAATGATGATCTGGAAAATCATGGCAAGACAAGTGAGGACAGGAATGTGGCTCTCTTACGATAAACACAGCAGAGCTTATTTTGTTCTGCAAAACGGGAGGAAAAAAAAACAGAGTTGACACTCTCTCTAATAAGAAAGATTTCACATAAGCCCTAATAACCAAATGAAAATGTCAATCCTGTCTGAGTAAGACAACATATATTATAAGATATGATAACATATATATATATATATATATATATATATATATAGGGCTGTCTAATTTTATTTATTTTAAAGCACTAATTTTATTAACGTGCGATTAACGCAGCGCGCATTTTCCATTTGACCCGTGGCCTAGCCCGTAGTTGGAAAAATGGAGTTGCACATTGTGTCCTACTTAGCGACTTTGTTGCTAGTTTTAACAACTTTTCAGACCCCTTTAGGGACTTTTTTTTCCTCCAAAAAGCACCTAGCGACAAATCTAGCGGCTTCTTGGACAAACTTTATTTTGTTTTTGAGACTCTTCGGTTCTGCCACACGAGCGCGAGTTCTTTCCCAGCGCGTGCGCACCTCTCTCTTTTTCTGCATCTGCTCTGTTCAGCGAGCGGCAGAGGAGCAGCGCTTTCAGTTAAACACAGATATGTTGCTTCTCTAATTTTACATGCAAGTATAGCCGAAATCACAGCACAGCTATTGTCTTTATCTTATGTGTATTTGATTTCATCAGACGACGGCTGATTATAAATCAGGATTTTTGTGCAGATTATCGTCTTGGAAGGGAGAGCTGGTTATGTAGCCTTAATGGGCCGCATTTCAGTCACTATTTCATATTCATTCCATTGTCTGACAACAGAAACAGTATGTATGTAAAATGAGAGTTACCTTAGCTTTATTTGAAAAAATATGATTCCCAATGCACACAAACTTCCCAGAATACTGAGTGCCCTGTTGGTTACAGTTTACTTCCTTTTTTATTATATTTTTTATTTGTGAAAAATACTTTGTCATCTAAAGTATAAGTATGTTTATTTAACACATTTATTTTTTAATCCATTTTCAAATTATTTTTACATTTCTTAAATATTAATTAAAATAAATAAAATTATACCGACTTTATATCCTGATTTCCAAGATATTGGCATCGGCTGTCAAAAAAACAATATCGGTCGACCACTTGTCTAATAGACATGAACAAGTTCTTTGAAACATGTCTAGTCTTCATGCTCTAGTCTTCATGCTCTATGTTGAGTATGGTTTCACTAATAATAAACATCCATATTTGTCCATGCCCATGTTGATTAGAGTATTAACCTGAAACTTGAAAAGCATTCATTTAAGGTACATTTAGAACAGATAGAAATGCGCGATTAAGTTGCGATTAATCACAAGTTAACTCATGACAATCATGCAATTAATCGCGATTAAATATTTGAATCAATTGACAGCCATAATATATATACACACATACAGTACACATACACGCACATACATATATATACATATATATATCATATATATATATATATATATATATACACACACATATATATACATGTATATATATTAGGGGTGGGACAATATAGAGAATCGATATCTGGCGCCAAATATCGATATTTTACTACAATACAATACTACAATTTACTACAATATATTACTACAATAAGGCACTCTATATAGATTTCCCTGCTCCCAGCATCTAAAAAATGCGTGGAAATCGTGGCCACGCCATTTCCACCTTCTTTCCAAAGCACTCTGAGCATATAAGCAGTTAAATGTGTTTGTTTACACACAAAGAAAAGTGTAAGCTTTTAGTAAGTCTAAGAATAAAATGATTAATTTCCTTAGCATGTCAAATTTGATTTACAGAACTTTTGTGCTGCTTTCTAACAGTTTGGACTTGAATAACGACAGAAAACTTGCACTTAACCTTTTCACAGGCATTTTGTTTTCATAGTTAGACAGATATCGTGATGTATCATTATAGAATTGTCTAGCAATATATCGATTATCGCAGAATCGCGATATTATCGTACCGTGAGCCATGTATCGTGATTCGTATCGTATCGTGAGGTACCCTGCAATTCCCATCCCTAATATATATACATTCTGATTTAATTTAAATGAAATAAACTATTAGATCTTCATAAACTTCAATAATTACATTACACTCAAAAAAGTTTGGTGTAGACGATTTTCACTCAGAAATTGTGTTCCAATGGTCCAGCACACTATTTACTATTTCAAAAGAAAATTACAGTAAAGTTACTATTTTAAAAAACATTGTATCCATTTAAAAAACTGTAAAACTGCAGAGACTAGATTTAATGCAGTTTAATTTGATTCTAAAACGTAAGGTATTCACTGAAACATTCACTTGAATCAAATCACTGACATTATATGAATGGAATTAGCTACTCTAACACCATTTTAAAAACAGTATAGCTTAAATATAAAAATGTTAACATTCTCATAACCACAAAACAAGCAAAGACTGCCAAACTAGTCTAGTGACATGCATAATGTTGCTTTTACTTTTCAAATATTTAACATAATTGCTCAATCCTACTTAGAAGCATCCATCGCGGTTATATCACTATGATCTTTCCCATGTCTAAGACGCAGGGTAACTCATACACACAGGCCCTGCTCTCCTCTTGCCCAACAGTCCATCATCCCACCACAATCCACAGCCAAAGACGTCAATGCTGCCGGCAGCCAGCAATCTGATAAAAACCAGGACAGTGCTCCGTTTCTCCCATCCCCCTTCAGGATGCAAAGGAGAGAGACCCTTAATGCAGAGCACCATGGGCTGTTACTATATCCACATCTATTCCCCATCAGGGATTACGTATATGAAACGCTCCATAACGCGTCAGACAGGACAGCCATTATCAAATGCAACATCTTCCATAATGACCCACAAATGGAGACGGGCAGCCATGATGCTCACGGAGGCCTCTACACTCAAGCAAAGAAACAGATGTGAACGGAGGCAGACACAACCTCTCCCACCACTGTGGACTATAATGAACAAACAAAGGCCGTGACACCTATTTTAAGTTCAGGAGGACTGAGCTCAGGAAAATTAAACTTGTGATGAACCCATCACCACCGTTACAATTCTTTTACTCGCTGTAATTTGAGTGCCTGTGTGTTCATATAAATATCTTCATGTCTATAAAAAAACTAGATGGCAAAACAGACAGAGAACAGGGAGGCTCTTTTTTTATCCACCTATCTATCTATCTATCTTAAAATATATTTCCATAATCAAAGATTATATCTTGAATAAGTAATTATTCAAACTAAATAGTACAAAATTGCAATATCACATCTGTTTTGTTTTAAAAAAAAAATAGCATTTTGTTTAAAAATATGAAACATACTACTGTTGAAAAATGTATTTTTTATTTTTTTTTTAACAATTACGAATTTTATTCAGCAAAGATGCATTAACTTGATCCAATGTGACAGTAAGGACATAACACTACAAAACATTTTTATTTTATATAAATGCTGTTCTTTTGAACTTTCCGTTCAAATAATCTAGAAAAAACGTATTATAGTTTCTACAAAATATGAAGCAGCACAAAAGTTTTCAACGTTGATGATAATCAGAAATGTTTTTTAAACACCAAATCAGCATGAATGATTTCTGAAGGATCATGTGACACTGAAGACTGGAGTAATGATGCTGAAAATTCAGCTGTGCATCACAGAAAACAAATTACATTTTAAAATATATTTACATATAAAGAAGTTATTTTAAAATGTAACAATATTTCAAAATTTTTAATCAAATAAATGTAGCATTGGTGAGCATAAACTTTGTTTCTAAAAAAACAAAAATATTTCATATAATTGGTTTATTCCATTTATTATAAGTATTAATTGAACATCAATGACTTATATGACAATGATAATCTTGCTTTTATAATATACAGCAGCAACAGCAATAAGCCATGCATTGTGGTCTTTTTACTGCTTTACTTTATCAGTCCATGATGGAATTTAATTTCATCGACTTGGCCGAGTGAAAACCATCCCCAGTCGTACTAAAGTAAAGCCAGATGAAAGACGCTTTATTAAATGACTTTGGGACAGTCCATTGCGCTCTCCTTCAACGGCACGGAGCGTCTATTGAGCCTCCACCTGCAAGCCATTCAACAGACAAAATCTCCCAGAGATGTCAATATGTTGTATGGATCTCAATAAAACATGAAATTAAATATTGACTGACTGCTCTCTTCCAGCGCCGCGGCACAAATAGCTAAAGCAATGTCCTGAAAAAATTCAGGCCAAAGCACACAAAAGCCTGATTGTTCTTTGGAAACATTTGCAATTCACAGTGCATGTCTGGATTCACATGCCGAGTTGTTTCGCTTGAATAAACTCATATGAATTTCATTCAGGATTAATTATAGAGTAGTAGCGTTTTAACCTATTGAAACGACGTAAGCGGCATAAGTGGGTGACATATCGTTGGCTTCAGAAGCCACACACACACACACTTATCCCTGGAGTTGTGCCTTTCCTGACATGGAACGCTGCATTTGCCCAAGCATTTCACCCTGTGACAGCTTCCCTCCCCCAATCCCAGAGGATAAATGCACTTCATATGGGCAGAGGAGGAAAAAAAGCTGAATGAGAAAGTGATGAGAGTGTTGAAGAGAGGGAGAGGAGAAGAGGAGGAAGAGAAGATAAAGATGACAGGGCAGTAAGGATATTTTTCTGTTGGCCCCGTCAGGCTTGTAGTCCAAATTTTCATTGGCTCTGCCAACATGTCAGCATTTTTACTTGTCATTTGGGAGAAAAAAAGAAAAAATCCACACATGGAATCTTGCACATTTACAGATTAAATATAGACTGACAATGCAATCAACTACCTATAAGAATTCAGCAATCTCTGCAGTTAATAACACATTCCCACAGTTAAAAAAAAAATAAATAAAAAAGGAGCCTGTTTTGTTTGTCATTTTCAACTCATTCTAACAGATGCTTCCAAAAAAGACCATAAATCCATATATGTGACCCTGGACCACAAAACCAGTCTTAAGTCGCTGGGGTATATTTGTAGCAATAGCCAAAAATACATTGTATGGGTCAAAATTATCAATTTTTCTTTTATGCCAAAAATCATTAGAATATTAAGTAAAGATCATGTTTCATGAAGATATTTTGTAAATATATTACAACTTTTTATTTATTTATTTTTTTTGTAATAATGTTTTTTTTTTTATCAGTAATATGCATTGCTAGGACTTCATTTGGATAACTATACATCAATGGAAAGCTTATTTATTCAGCTTTCAGATGATGTATAAATCTCAATTTTGAAACATTTACACTTAAGACTGGTTTTGTGGTCCAGGGTCACATATCTGTGTACAGTAATTAAGGTTATTTTTACCAAATATAAAAAATTCAGTAACAACTGGAATTTATACAGGCCTAACCATTATTGCAATTCCATTACATCCATAAAATTAGATTTTTTTTTTTTCTGGAAAACAATAGCATGGAATGCATAAAACAGATCCGACACAGGCCCACACATATCAGAGGCCACACAAAATTCCAGTTGGAATCTCTGTCATTCACTAATTCCTATACATCTTTAGCTCATTGCATGTTTGCTTATTTAATATTGTGGCTAATCTGACTGTGCTTTAAACTACCCAAAATCTACCATATTTCAATTTATTCCACAAAATCTGCACCAAAACCATAAAATGAAAAGCAAAAATCAAGAAACATAAATAAATTAAACTAATACAATAAAAGAAATAAATAAATAAAATCATATTATTATTATTATTTTTTAACTAATAGCATTGCATACAGTTTTGAAAAAAAAAAAAAGTCATATTTCACCTGGGCCTTTTGATTTGGTTTGTCATTTTCCAAGTCTAGACAACGCTTAAATCAGCAGAATTTGCAACAATAACGTTAAATATGCAACAAGAGTTTAAATTTAAGAGTTTAAAAGGCATAGAAATACAACAAATAAGATGTAGTGGAAATGTAATACTGGTTCAACAGGACAAGTGGTGACAGACCTGAAACTCTCTCACATCCTTCATTACCTCAAGATGTATTCCTCATGGAGAGACTGACGTGACCTTGAGGAAACACTGCGGTTTATTCATGCAATCACTCATGAGAGCAGAGCCAGAGTTCACGTCATTATTTATTAAAGTTAAAGAAATTATTAAACTAAAAGAAGTTAGTAAAGAAATATTGCAAGTTAGGCTCTATCAACAGTAACGGTGGTACTCTATAATATTAATTACCACACAAAATAATTAAACAATAATAATTATACACAAACTGGAATAATAACAGTACCTTTATTTGGTGTTTAGAAATAATAGGTTATGATATTCTAATATCTCACTGCATAGCTACAGTATTTTATTCAAAAAGGAACATTTTAATTATTTACAACCAAACCCTATTAAATTGTAAACAGACCTCTCTTATCCCATCTTGATAGCTCAACCAATTTGAAGTCTAAATGGTCAATTTCTCAGCTAAATTTCTGAAACTGCTGCAATCAACACAAACTCATGTCACTTTCAATCTGCTGACCAACAAAGAACAGAAGATTTCTGTTCATTTCCCCCGGTGGTGCCCCGTGCTCTGATGGAGTGACAGTGGCCATTCGCTGCTTTTCAAATCCAAAGAACAAAAACTTCCCAGTACACTGGGAAGAAAAAAAAAGAAAAAAAAAAAAGGGGAAAAACAACATGCACGGCTGGATCAACACAACTGCTGAGAATCACCAATACATCAGTTCAAACTGTTAGTTTAAAAGTGATTCAAAATTCCAAAGCAATGATTCATTTGCATACATGACTGAAACATGTAAACAAAGGTGAATTTTTTAAATATATAAATACATTAATCCCCAAACTTTTTGTCAGCCAAACCTCTTTGACTGAAAATCTTAAAAATTTAATAATTCAATAATTTAACACAATATTTGCATGCTCTCCAATGATGGTTATTGGTCACATTAAACAAATAAAAAATAAATAAATAATTTAGTTTTTTTTCTATTCAAATACATTCTGAATAAAAAGTGGAACAGGGAAAGCCCTGAGTGTAAATGCACAGATCATTAAATCAATTAGAAAAATGTGCATATGGTGAGCAATCAGTTTGCGCTCAACAGCTTGTTTTCCCTCAAGGCACATCAGCATACATTCAGCATAATGCAGAAAACATGCCTCTCTCCACAGCTCTCAGACACACACTAATCAATATACAGTATGAGAAAATAAACACTCAATCTCAAGTGTACACGACTTTTTTTTTTTTTATCTTTCACATCTGACAGCAGAAGATCAGATCAAGGAAATCACGCAAGACCAAGTGCATTATCGGTATCAATTCTGCATATTCTCCATCTGCATGAAATAAAACTGGTACAACTTTCAAGAAACCTTTATTTTTCAGTCTCTACTGCTTGTACTGACCACCATAGCTAAGTTACAAACCCTAGTAAGCTGCCTATGTAGGCAGAATCTCAAGATAACACAAGTCCTAATACCTAAATACGTTGATATGAAAGTATTGCATATATGCATGCTTCACAGAGCATGATCGCATAATGCATGCTATGTAGAAAAGTAAAAATGCACTAATTAATGATTAATATTCATGATCAATATCAATTATTTTTAGAACAAAACTTCAAACAGAACAGTACAATTCTATACTACTATGATCTAATAAAAAAAATAAATACATAAATTACAATCCCACAGCCATTTATTAAGCCAGTCAATGTGTGCATATACTTCTATACTGCATTAACTTCAGTGAGAGAGAAAACGCCTCAGCATTATCCTAAGTCGTGTTTCTTTGCTCAATTAAAGAGATCTCTCTCTCTCTCATGCCCAGGAGCATCACTGGCACTAACACTGACAGCGGACATCCATCAGTCTAACGCCATGGAAAGATGAACCTGCATGAGAGTTTGAGAACAAGTGCATTAAATCATAAGGATTAACTCAGCTGACTGAACATACACTCTCTGGAACCTCATTCTAGCTCATTCTAACCAATAAGAGATCAGCAATAACTGTGTTTACATATGAAGTTAAGCAAAGTAAAATAAAATACAATAAAGTATGACTACATTCAGGATGGATGGATGGATGGATGGATGAATGACTACATTCAAGATGAATGGATGGATGGATGAATGACTACATTCAAGATGAATGGATGAATGACTACATTCAGGATGAATGAATGACTGACTGACTACATTCAGGATGAATGAATGAATGACTGACTACATTCAGGATGAATGAATAAATGACTGACTACATTCAAGATGAATGAATGAATGACTGACTACATTCAAGATGAATGACTGACTACATTCGAGATGAATGAATGAATGAACGACTACATTTGAGATGAATGAATGAATGAACGACTACATTCAGGATGAATGAATGAATTAATGAATGAATGAATGAATGAACTACTACATTCAGGATGAATGAATGAATGAACGACTACATTCAGGATGAATGAATGAATGACTACATTCAGAATGAATGAATGAATGAATGAATGAATGAATGACTACATTCAGGATGAATGAATGAATGAATGAATGACTACATTCAGGATGAATGAATGACTACATTCAAGATTAATGAATGACTACATTTGAGATGAATGAATGAATGAACGAACGACTACATTCAGGATGAATGAATGAATGAATGAATGAACGACTACATTCAGGATGAATGAATGAATGACTACATTCAGGATGAATGAATGAATGAATGAATGAATGAATGACTACTGAATGAATGAATGAATGAATGACTACATTCAGGATGAATGAATGAATGAATGAATGACTACATTCAGGATGAATGAATGAATGACTACATTCAAGATGAATGAATGAATGAACGACTACATTCAGGATGAATGAATGAATGAATGAATGACTACATTCAGGTTGTATGAATGAATGACTACATTCAATATGAATGAATGACTACATTCAAGATGAATGAATGAATGACTACATTCAAGATGAATGAATTAATGAATCTTTAAATTGTGCAAATTTTATCAATAAGTACAAAGAAACATTTCAAAGTAAAAAAAATATATATTTATGGAAAGTGCCATTAACATGCAACAGCTATGAAGCATGTAAATCTCTTCTGAGAATAAATGGGATAACTAGAATATAGACCATAGTTGAAAAATGATGTGCATGAAAAGTGGTCAATGATTTCTGAATACGGTCACGTCTCACATAGGTGTGGAATGAACTGGAAGCTGATTGGCAGGAGTGTCCTGAACTAGAGGTGAAAAGTTTTAGTGAGTCATGCTTTGCGCAGCTAAAAAAATATTTGACATTTAGATTCATGGGCATTGATTTTCCAATGCAGGCTGGGAAAAGAGATTGTGGAGAAGATACCTATGAATTAATTATGCTCTTGCTCAGCTGAATAATAGTAATTCAATTCAGGAATACAACATATATGCATGTGGGGAATAAAAATACAAGAAATAAATAAAAATAAAAAAAGCATTAAAACACAATAAAATAAAAAAAAAAACAATACAATAAAATAAAATAAAAACGATAACATATATAAAAATAAATAAATAAATAAATAAAACAATACAATAAAACAATAAAATACAATCAAATAACATAAAAAAAATGTCAGATTAGAAAAATAAAATAGGTTGCAATTCACACATTTTAAATTGGTTGACTAAAAAGAGCATCAGCCCAACAGCAGGCAAAGAATGAAGCCAACTTATCTTCATGCTTCAACAGCATCAGAACCAAATACAAAAATGTCACATCTAGGGATGGAGGCTGACAAATAACTCCAACCAAACTATCAATCACAACTATCAGCATTAGTGCAACTGACAGCAGCTCACAGCCGCCACGGTCCCCTGAAAGAGCTGCCTCTCAAAATGACACTCACTCAGCGTCTCAGCTCACTGGCTGGCTAATTAACCGACGCCCACTTCATCTCTGACATCAACTCCAAAGGGTTTCCAAAAAAGTCTGTCCGAGCCCAGAGACATTTGACTGGAGAATGAGGCTCGTAATTGAAAGTCATCACCATTCACCACATGCTGATCTGATGGTCTTGAGGGGGTGAAAAAATATTTACGAAGCACACGCATTAATTATTAAAGTCTCTCCATGACCTTAAGCAAAGAACATATTAGGTTTGAGCTGGCCGTACATCAGCCGAGCCAGTTGAAAGATTAAATGATTCTGCAGTGCTGGAACTGCAGTAAAAGAGAGAGCGGCCTTTCAAAACACAAGATTTGTGAAGAACTTGTGATGCTGCTCCAAGGACATTAAAGTCAACATGTCAAAATGTGCTTGCAACACATTGATACATCTGTAATGCCTTTTCAAATAAAACTAAATATTTAAGAAGACGGGGGGGGGGACGGGGGGAGTGTTGAAAAATTAAATAGTGATCCTTTTGGCACATTTATCAACAAATAAAAATGGCCAAATAACTTTATTAATCAGCAAAAATAAATGTTTGTTCAGTAGAAAATAAGAAGTTTAGAAGAAGTTTATGTTCAGCACCCAGATTCTCACACGTTTTTATTAAAATATTTTTTTAAACAATTGTTTGAAAGAAATCAATACTTTTATTTAGCAAGGTCACATTAAATTGATTAAAAGTTTCAGTAAAGACATTTTTAATATTGCAGAAGATTTGTATTTGAAAACAATGCTGCTCTTTTTAACTTTTTAGTCAGTAAAAATACAACTATGTTTTAAAAAAAAACAATATTATTGAACAATTTTACTGTATTTTTGATCACATAAATGCAGCATTTTATGTCACACAATACATATTTCAACACACACAGTGCTGGTAGTAACTGATTATATATAATCTGGATTACATAATCAGGTTACAAAAATGATGATTACATGATTACATACATACAATGACAGTAAATTATTCATAATTTGATCATTTGATTCACCCCAATTCTTTTTTTTTCCTTTCATACATTTTATTTTTTTTAATTCTACTGCTTTTATACATTCAAAAAGTTTTTTATCAACTTACAAAGCCCTGTAGTTCATTCATGAACCCCAGTTCCCCTAACAAAGAATGAAATATATTTTAGGTCAAAAGTAATCTAAACGTTTTTATATATGTATATTTAAATGTACATACTAAGATTTTTTTTTTTTAAATCATAAATTGTCAGAAGTTATTTAAATGTCATAAAATGAGACTAGATGAGATTTAAAAATTTAAGTATATCATATTAAATTTTAAAAATAGTTATTTTTTAATATATTTCTCATCAAATAAATGCAGCTTTGTATTTCACACTTTTCATTTTTAATGAAAACAGACCAGACTGAATGGACGGTTTCACCACTGGAGCTTTCAGAAAATTAATCTCAAATGTTTATTTTATCACTAAACCTTTCCCAGATGGCCTAAATATATAAAGGACTGTAAGTGAGCCATGTTTAATAAAGTAGAGAAGCCACACTCATGAAAGGAAACCGCATCAGCTGTATGATTTGTATGATATGGGCCCATCTGTGCTCTGCCAGCGAAGAACAGGCTTTTACAAGCTCTAAAACTGCACAGGGAATTAGAAGAGGGCTTCCACTCCCCTTCAACAGCTGACTTTTACAGCTTCTCCTGTGTCGTACGTTTACACCCATAATCCCATGCCTGTTAGTGAGGGCCAGTGAGTGTGTGTGTGTGTGTTTGTGTGCGTGCATAGAGGCCTTTATTCATATGAGCTGGTGATTTAGGGTCGCAGGGAAAGCCTTTCTGTCAAGTGTCTCTCCTTCATCACAGGACCCCGGCCATAAATTACAGAAAGTGCCGAGACCTGCAGAGGAACCTGACAGCACTTACATGCTTGCATCTGCCCTAACACACTCACAAACACACACACACGCACAGAGAGAAACCGCTCTGAGACGGAGCGATAGCTTTATGGAAAGCCACAAACCCAATAGAATGGAGAGCGACACTGATATTCATTTCACTGGATGAGAGAGCATGTGAGAGAGGAACTGAGTCAGTACGGGATAAACAGAAATCCAGCAATGCTAAGAACAAAAACTAACACACTTTAGCTCCGTCAAGAATAAGAGGTATCATTTCTAGCAGATTCCACATGAGACAATGTTTCACTCGGGAAGAGATCTGCAGATAGCTTCAGGCTGTTCACACTGGAAGCGAAGTTCACTAAAGTGAATTTTAAAGACTGACACAGGTGCAGATACCTAGAGACCAGGATCAGTACAATGCCGATACATAATTTTAAATTTAATGAGTGCAAAAAGTCGCTGAAATCAAACAAACACAATATTTCCCTGAAATTCGCACACTGAAAAGTAAAAGTGCCTATAATGCCATTGTCGATAAAAACAGAAATACCTACAGAAAACGGCATACCAAAAACTGACTTTGAATGGGTTAATTTTAAAATGGCAAATTAAAATGGATAATTTTACACTATGTTAGCATGGCTATTACTCTCGATTATGTTTTAAAAAAACAAAAAAAAAACAAAGGTAAGAAGATAAACTAAAGATACAAATAAGTCTAGAGACCAGAAACATGTAATAAATATAATATAATGTATATATATATAATGTATATGTAATAATATAATATAATAATATATTTTAGATGAAAAATATAAACATTAAAATAAAAATTTAGATTAAAAAATTGTTATTATAAATAAATCATAAATGGTCAGACAATAGGCAATTAAATTTAAAAAGGTAAGATAAAAAGATGATAAGAAGAGCATATTATATAAATTAAAAAAATGTATATTCATTTTTTTTTATTAATTTCATACAGCTACGGAATGACTGGTGCAGCATGTCAAAAATATCAACACCTGAAAAGTCTCTGGTAGGTGTGTATGAGATGTACTATTATGAAGAAAAAGATTATTATGGAGAAAATAAAAAAAAAAACATCCTGCACATCACAAAACAAACACGTTGCGTAGCATCAGTCACAACACGTCAGAACAGGCGCTTCCAGTCTATACAGTTGTGTTAGGCTACACTGTGTTCAGGTACTTTCTGTTTGCCAGTCAAAACAAAATCCACTGTTCACAGTTTTATAACAAACTTTTTTGCATGGATTAGCCACAGCAAATAATTCACTACGCAGCCGAACAACAACAAAGCGGCAGACAATCTTGTTGATTTGATTTGGCTTCAGCCACACAAGTATGAAGCAAGCGTAGGACTGGAGCTCATGTGGCGTGATGCATCACAAGAAGTCAAAGAACCACGACAGAAAGGGTCCGGGTGTGACTGAACCCCATGCACGGAAAGAACAGTGACGAACACATATGTCAGCCCAAATTTACCCATAATGCATGCATGACGGGGCTTCACCACACCTCTAGGCTGTATACTTTGAGTACAAAATGAATAAATGGAAAAACCATGGGACAAATGGGATAATTTTAGCTTGCCGTCTTCTGCAAATGGTATATAAATTCGCAATTATGCATTCATTGCGATTTGATCTGACAGCTTCAGCCTTCCAGGCAGGATGGGGGGGTCTGTTATTACGCCAACTCTTTAATTGCTTTTGGAAGCGGCAGGCCCAAATCAGCCATCTATTTGGATGATGCTCATTCTGGTTCTCCAGCAGCCAAACATAAAAAAAAAAAAATGGCAGAAAACTGAATCGGGTTTTTTGGATATGAAACAAAGGGCATGCTGAGATCGTCTGGCCTCCAGTCTTCAACGAAAAAGAGCCTGAGGACGTCGGAAAGAGCCCCCTTGGCACTACAGTCCAATGCGTTTTTGGTTCAAGAGTGTCAGCCAACATGTAATCCGTTCCACTTCAGAAGGTCTCAGGACATCTTCAAGATGGTGACAAAACGTGTCATGCTTTGGACAAATGCATAATATCTTTGCCGCCCCCATTTCATCAGGGTCACTAGAACGTTCCTCTTTTGCACTGAAGTCGTCCAAAGCGGGAGTGCTGGAAAACATCTGAAAAGCTGGGGGACATGTTATAAACCTATTCAGCCTGACTCATGAATATGAATTACTTGACATGATGTTCACCCAGAAGTCCTGCACGACTCGCTGACAGGCTTTGGTAAATAAGCCAACCTGGTCTCATTGCAAAAACGTACCTGGGGGCACATTTTCGCGAGACGCGAAATACGTACCAATAAGTACATATCACTGCAGTTTCCAAAAGAAATGAACACTAGAGGCAGTAAAACTCCGACACCTTTTATTGCTTTTCACACACATTTACAGAGTTTCTGGGAGATTTGAAAACTGATGCTTTTGAACGTTAGCACCGCACATATCCAGTTTAATATCAATGGGTTTTCATCGATGGTAGGTTTGTTCGGTAGCTCACGGAGTACGGAGACGTACTTGAGGCGAGGAGCTCCGGTTCGAATCCTGTGTAACTACGGCTCGACAAAACAGTTCAAATCTGCATATACAGTGGGTACGGAAAGTATTCAGACCCCCTTAAATTTTTCACTCTTTGTTATATTGCAGCCATTTGCTAAAATCATTTAAGTTAATTTTTTTTCCTCATTAATGTACACACAGCACCCCATATTGACAGAAAAACACAGAATCGTTGACATTTTTGCAGATTTATTAAAAAAGAAAACCTGAAATATCACATGGTCCTAAGTATTCAGACCCTTTGCTCAGTATTTAGTAGAAGCACCCTTTTGATCTAATACAG
>NW_015546047.1:1490410-1504419 GCF_001515605.1 Sinocyclocheilus anshuiensis | reverse complement strand
GATTTTAGCAAATGGCTGCAATATAACAAAGAGTGAAAAATTTAAGGGGGTCTGAATACTTTCCGTACCCACTGTAAGTAAGTTCAAATGACACAGTTGCATCAACAAATGCGTTTTTATATCAGTTTTGCATTTGTTAACACTATTGGGTAGGTTTAGGGTTGGGTTTGGTGTAGGGCATATTTCCAACACGATAGAGCATTAACTTTTAGCGACAGTCCCCGGATATTTGAATTCTGAACCGCCGCAATACGTACCTGAAGCAACGTAATAAAAACACAGCAATACGTACCTATATCAACGTAATAAAAACGTGCCAGGGTTCACGTATTGAACCCGTGTTTTAGCGCCACTCAGTGGACATTTCTCTTTGAAACTGCGGCGAAACGTGCAGTAAGGTACGTAAAAACGGTGTTGCAGAAAAGTACACAGAGGTATGTATTTTTATGAGACTGGGTTGAAATAAGCACTGGTTACAGTCGGACCACCGCTTACTGCTTGCTTGTCGCCAGTGCAACCATTTTTCAGTAGCTTTAGCTTGGCCTTTAAGTTGTCATTTTACTCAGAATTTTGTTGTAACACTTAAATCATTTTTAAATGACTGTAAAAAATATTGAAATATTAAGAATTTAATAACATAATATTATATATTTCAGTGTATTATATTAAACTAAATTACAAATATAAACATTAAAATAAAATAAATATTTACATACAATATTATTATAAATCATAACAAATGGTCAGAGAATAGTCAATTAAATTTAAAGAAGGTAAGACAATAATCTATTATATAGATGTAAAAAAATTTTAAATATTAAATATGAACAATTATTAAAAAAATAATAATTTAACCCAGCTACAGAATGACTATATACACACACACACACACTCAAATGTTATGGATAATTATGATTTTTTTTTTTTTTTATGCTTTTGAAAGACGTCTCTTTTGCTAATTAAAGCTGCATTTATTTGATCAAAATACAGTAAAAAAAAAACTGAAATATTATTACAATTTAAAGAACTCCTTTCTATTTTATTATATTTTATAATGTAATTTATTCTTGTGAAAGCATAGTTGCATTTTCAGCAGCCATTACTCGTCTTTATTCTAAAAATTTAATTATTAAATTACATTATTCTAACATGCTGATTTAGTGTGTTTGGTTGATCGATAGATTGATAGATAGTTTTTTATATAATATATATTTCATACACCTTGATAATGGCTGGAGTAGCTCTTACAGCATGTAGATCAAAAATACAAACACCAATAAAACTTACTGTTTTTGTGTTGTTTTGCTTTTTTAAAAAAACAAGCAAAATGAAACACTTTAGTCCCCGTTAATGGCTGCTGCATGCTTGGTTGAGAAACTGAACATATGTTTTAGGGTGAGGACACCCTTGGAAATGTTCAGACACGCAGTTGGTTTCCTTGTGCGGATCTGATGGACAGCTTCACTCCTCCACGTTCCTGATCACACACAAGTCACGTAACGTATGACAGAAGAATGCGTTAGCAAAACATGCAGCTGATTTGGTTCAACTGCAGTAACGACGACAACCTCCAGATATGCAGTGCTATGACGATGCCTCGTCTGAGATGTTCTAGGTTCTGTGAGCAGACAAAATCAGCCGCCAAGAAATCCCAGTGGCATTCTGTGCCACGGCACCCTATATTTAGCTGACAGACTCTTCAGAGATCCTTCAAGAAGCGTGCTGACGCAGACCTGAGCTCCTGCTTAACACAGTTTCCCATAACCCTCAGCAATAAAATCAGTCCAAGAACGAGCAAACTTTCTGAAAGTAATCATCATGCAATTGGCAGCATCTCGGTTTCATTTCTACATGAAATAAATTCACATCATACGGAAGATAAATAAATAAAGAAGTAGGTCACTCACATGACGAATGGAAACAATGGCAGTAACTACAGGGACAATCCATGCATGATAAAGCACACAGGCATAGGCTATACAGCAAATCAATATTTTTGTCATTTAGAGGTTGCAGTTCAGAATTAGTTCTTTATTTTGCATGAGTCACACTGACTTATGATCTTAATTCCATGCAGGTTGTTTAATTAAAACTATTTTGGACGCCACGGTGGTGAATCACTAGGGAGTGATTCAGAATATTTATGGTTTATAGGGCTGCACAATTAATCGAATAAATTATCGAGATTATGATTATGGCTAAAGGGTTTCATTACTGCATTCCACTCTGGTTTTCTTTTTGCAGTGGTTGAGCTTTGTAACCAGTGACAGACATGAATGCTGCTGCAAAGGCTTTTAAATTAAGGCCTTTAGCTTTAAAAAACGGCAACAAGGCTTAAAGGTGCAATAGGTGATTTTCTTCAGAAACATTTTTTGTTATGCTGGTTGAAAGTCTCTTCACATCCCAAAAGCAATCATTAAGTTAAGTGGTCTAAATGTATTTACCTGTATTTATATATTCTGTGGAAAGCGTAGGACCAAGAAATGTTCATCCAATCAAAACGCTCAGTCCGAGCGTTTTAATTGGCTTTCCTACCTGCCTGTCAAGTTATGTATTAGCATATCTCTGCACACCCAGTTCGCGCAGACAGGATACGGCATGAGCACGTTCACGCACGCTGTGCAGACAGAGCGAGAATGGCAAACAAACATCAACAACCCGATCTTTCTTCCTGGTATTGTAGTACTTTTAATGTTTTCTCACTGGTGAATGACACATGATGTAGCCCAGCGGTTCCCAATTCCAGTCCTCGCGCCAAAATGCATATTTTGCATGTCTTGCTTAGTTAACACACCCGATTCAGATAACCAGCTCGTTAGAAGTGAGCTACGTGCATGAATTGTTCCGATCGATAAGATCCCTACAGAGTGTTCATTGCTCCCTACTCCCTGAGCAGGGGAAATCTGTTGAAGTTTACTTCACTTTGGAACATGGGCTGGAATTGGGAACCGCTGATGTAGCCTATGTTGTCTCTTCTATTCTGGTCTGTGAGCGTATATGCGTTCAGGGGGCGTGGCTTTGGACGGCGATTGCAGGGAGGGTGGGACGTTCGCTTTCAGTGCTATCAGGCTAAAGTTAGCATTTTCCAAGATCTCCTACTGCACCTTTAAAGCAACAGTGTTTAATTTCTGTAAGAAACTTCAGTTAAAACTCAAAAAGAAACTTTAGAACCAAAGCAAAAAGTGAAAAGTGAACTGAGCAATGAATCCATATGAATCCATTTTCAAATCCAGGTACAAATGTGAATGCAAAGAGAACTGTTTTTTTTTATTCACCGAGTCAACTAAAAGAGGTTTGAGTCTGGTTCTTTTTAAAGCACTCAAGTTTCTTTTCTCCTGTTTTCAATTTGATTTCACAAGGCAAAATTCCAAAATGGACCAAAATTTCTTACTAAAGTCTTTTACTATGAGCAAACTGTTACCTTATTGGTCAATTTTTGTGTGCCATTTACGTTAGCCAGAAATTGGACCGAATGCAAATGCTGTGTTCATAAATTAACTGTCTAACCATGTTTAGTGCAAATCACAATTATTAAAGACAACGTTATGTGACAACTGTAGTTTGCATGCATTATAATATTTTGTATTATATTGTATTGTATTATATAAGATTTTCTGGGTTCCAGTGTGAATAGAAACCACAATGGACCACGATTACAGCTGAACAAAAATATATATTTTTAATTCTTTAATGAGATTTTAATTTTTAAAATATCAATTTTCACAGCATTAAAGAAAAACATATGGGCTTATTTAAATACATAATTCCAAATAAAATACAAAAATAATGGATTAGGCTTAAACCGTAATGACATGAACAAAACAGACAGTTAAAGAGTTAACTGCAATTATCTTTATAAAAAATTAATAAGCACAAAATTCAAGATTGTGACAGTCTTAGACATACGTCTACACAACAAAAAAAAAAATGCACCAGGTTCTGAATCAAATTCTTTAAACTAGATGTCAAAATGCCTTAAAAGTTGAAGAATTATAGGTAATTTAATCTGTAGCTATCTCATTCAACATGCTGCGATTTTAATGCTTTTTTGTTCTTGCAGTAAAAGCAACAGAAATCTCTTCAGACAAATTTGATATCTTACTGTAAAAACTTAATAAATGAGCATTTGGGGTGGGCCTAAGACTGCAGCAGCGCTCACATGAATGTTCCCGATCAAAATATTTAGACTAAGCATCAACATTAACAAACCACTGTCCACTGTTATTTGTAACAGAAAAGAATGCAACATGCTCGTAATCATGACTTCATAAGTGGGAAATCTTTGTGGTTTATTATTTTGAGTCGTTTGGGACGCGGTAACACACGGCCCTCTCTCACAATATATTGCTTTACAGATCTATCACTCTTGCTGCTCAGAAATGTTCACGCAATCATGCAGCACGTATCATAAGTTCCACGTTCCGGCGCGATTAGCGCTCATACTCACTGATCTATATATAAGTGAACCGCGTTCTGACCCACATGTTCCACCAAAGCCAGGGACGGCTAAACGAACCACACCCGAGCGCAGCACGGAGTTATCACACTAGTCAAACGAACTGGGCTTTGGGGGTCAAACGCACTAGGGCACGGATAATATTGCCTAGTGTGAGTACACTCTTATTCGCACAAACGAGTGTCTGCACGCCCGCACCCGCACTCGTTGTACCGCGCCGCACTCTGCTGCACCGCGCCGCACTCTGCTGCGTTAGGTCCCGCGATAGTGCAGGTCTCTAAGGTGCCTGTTATAATGTTATGATGGAGGCTCTCTGATACTGCTCTGATAGCAAAACAGATACTCAACCCTCTACGAGCGAACGCACACAACCTGATTAATATTCATGAAGCCAGTAGCTGATTAATGCGTAGTGCGGTTTATATTGTTCTTATTAATTCGTATCATTATTATCTTATCAGTATTTTTGAATCCCCCCCCCACACAATTTTTTGTATTTTTTTTTACAGAAACACTGAATGAGCAAAAAAGTACCACCACCAGTTTACTAGCCAATGGCGATTCAATTGCCAAGGTGTCCGTAGAGGGCTGATACTGCTCATTTGTTACACCACGTCGATCCAATTTCCTCCCAGCCATCATGAATAAACACCCACCAGCAGCAGGCCGCCCATTTTCACCATTACAGAGCAGTGAGATCTTTGCAGAAGCCCGAGTCGCCATTGATCTGTGTGCAAGCGGATCGGAGGAGTCCACTCGGCGGCCCAGCGGGTGCAGCATTTCGGCGTGTGATTTTTTTTACAGGGAGACAAAGACAGAGAGTCTTAGCAGCAGCTTGAACAAACAGATGGCATCTAAACCGCCAGTGTGGCCGTTTCCCCAATCGCTAACCGAATCACTCGGAAAGATTGCACAGGCCTCGGGCTGTCCAGAGCCAGCGCCAAGGGTCGAAAATATCTGCCAACGTCTCTGAAAAATAGCACATAAACTGGCTTGCTTTGAAATAATTATGCACAGCTCCGTGCACAAAGAAGAAAATCTGCAGAAGAGGTCTCGGGGTCCGCAGCTGCTCGCAAGACTGTAGACGTCAGCAGAAAAGACGAGCTGGATTAGAGCCACGCTCTCCGCCGTCCCTGTAAACTAAAGCAAGCTCATGTCAGAAACACAATTGTTGAGAAGGTTCAGAATAGCTAAATCCCCTCATACCGCAGTCAGACACAAACCTCCTACAGAGAGACGAGCGGTCAGGCGGCCGGCACACCAGGCACACGTCCCTCAAGGACACTTTACAAAGCGCAAAGCAAACAAGCATTACGCTGCGACTCTGAAGAGATAAGAAGGCATTATTTTGCCTTGTCTTTGGCCATTTGCAATGTCTTCCATGCTGTTGCATGTTGCACGAGGGCTTCGGCGGGGGAAACGGAGCCAGATGTGCTCCGGCGATGGGGCTGATTCACAGAGACGGGGCAAAACGCTGCGAGGTTTGAACATTCTCCACCACTGAGACCTGGTGCTCGTAAACTCCTGTGCGGCTCTTTCCCATCAAGTCTGAAAACGTCCGTTGGGTTTATCAGCTTTGAATTACTACAGCTAAACTCAACATTACGCAGCTCGTCCACTGAGGTTTTGTTTAACGGAGGAGACGTGGGGTTTTACTAAGAGCAGGCTGTTTTTGGGGCCATAGAGATGAGAACAAAAGGGCTGAAATTCTGTCCTGCATAAATACTGACCGTCTATCATCTAGATCAAAGAAGCCCATAATTTTTTACCATGGGCACTCACATCTTTTCGCTGCAAAAACACACTGATTTCCTGAAATGTGAAACCATATTTTTATCATAACATCTGATAGACTTAAAGATCAATTGAAATTAACTTAAAACTAATACTACTGGACATTCGGATATTCTAAGCAAATAATATCTCAGCTTTTTACCCCCCGATTTAAACAGTAAACTATAATTCTATGCTAGGTATACAAAAGCATAAAGCAATGTATCGTCTTTTCTACTGTACATGAAAACTACAGCTTAAATTATTGGCCAATATCAGTACAGGCCAAAATGTCTACACAAGTGTGTACACTAAAACCTGGTCTAAAGTCAATTGCGCAGTATTTTTTTGTTATTTAAGGAGCGCGTTAGTAATATGCGCCTATAGGCACAGTCTCACGTGCGCACAGCATGCAGAGTAGTTTCGTTTCGAGTGAAAACAGGGCGGAAAAGCTGGGAGGTTTTAAAAGAGTGCTAAGGGAATTATACAAATGAATATGTGAATGAATTAATTATATGAATGTACCGCTGAAGGTTCTGACTGTCTTCAGAAACGATTCAATGGCATTTTGTTTTCATCTTCGCTCCATGTAATACCTAATGGAAGTGTTTTTAATCGCAATACTGCTTTGTCCACTGAGGTTACGGGAAACAGCTCTAATTCATCATTTAAACAATTCAGATAAGTTATCTAGAATTATTTATGAAGCAGATAAAATACATATAATCATTTACTAATTAATTATTTTCACTTATATATTTTCTTTAGTTAAAGGCTGAAATGTGAGGTTTACCTTTTTATGAAACTTTTTCAAAGCTTTATTTGAACATTTACATTAGATATTTCAACATGCCATTAAACTGTTGTCAGTGTTCATCTTTGCGTTCATCTTTGCGCTTGCAAATTTCGCCGTGTAAATAGCGAATAGTAAATAACGTAAATAGTAAATAATTATTACCATTAATTGTACCAGCTAAAATTTCAACATCAATGCAATAAATAAATTAATTAATTATACTTACAATTAATACTTAACTCTTAACATGAGGATCAAATATAGGCATTTTACACTTTTGCATTCAACTGAAATAGACTTCCAAATAATGCTATAAATAAAACCTTGGAAATTAATTTTCAGGCATCCATATCTCATGAGAACTTAATGCTTTACACGCCTGCTTATCATATAGCAAAAAGCCACTGTGTTTCCCCATACTCACACACTCAATACAGCAATTAAAGCATCATCGCCGAAACCCATATTTCTGCATAATTGACACTTTCTAAACCAGGAACTGTAAAACAGGGACACAATATTCTTCATTCAGGTTCACACATTACTAATGCAGACACTTTCTGCGTAACAAGCTCCAAACAATTAGGCCTTTCAGAGGGAGGAAGTTCCATCTCGGAGCCGTTCCTGCATCATTAAGAGGAATACAGCAGGAACTGTAATTCACTGTCAGCAGTGCAACAACAGGCTGTAAATGTATCCTGCACATCAACACGGGCGACACCGCATATGCTCAAGACGGCTACATTTCCACCGCACACAAGCGAAGGTCACCCAGGGTTCAATAAAAAGACGTGCACGACTTAATGCATAACCGATACATTTTCTAGGACAAAAAATTGCAGATGCAGAGAGACGGTTATGACAAGGTCTTTGTCAGCAGAACGACACCCTTGCAGGCATGATGTGTCAGAGGACACTCATAGATTGGTCATTTTTCTCCAGACCACAAGGTCAGGGCAAAGTCAGATGAAGGGAGGGGTGGGTGTGGAGCTCAAGAGGAGGAAGGAGGTGAAAGAGTGTTTAAACTCAGGGTCTCTGGTGGGGTTCATATGTTCCCTCTCTCTTCCCCTAGACTTCTCCATAACAGCTACTGCCAAATGTCCACCCAGGACATTCTCTTTTTGAATTGCTACCTTCGGGCAGATGGTGCAGGGTTCTAAAAACTCGAACAAACAGATTAAGGAATAGTTTCTATGCCAAAGCTTTATTTCTGCAGTTTAGCGCCATCTGCTGTCAGAGAGTGAAAGTGCGCTTTCATCCAGAGCATCTCTCACATGTTCCGCCATGTGCTTCGATTCCACGCTTATTTACATCAGAGTGCGCACGCGCGTCTTTCACGCAGCATACAGCGGTGTTGTGCATTTTGACCAGTTGATGGGAAAAGTATTCTTAATTACATCCCACCAATAGAATCCATCAAATAGACACCATCATAGTTTACATTAAAACCAAACAAATTCCCATTATAACCCTGAAATCCATGAAATTTTTTATTGTGTTTTGGGAGAGGTTCTATTGTTTGTTTGTTTTCAGCAGGCACGATTATAATGGTATAACTACTTTTACAAAATTAACTTCATTACTGAATTTCACAGAAAATATTTGTTTATTTTTTATAAATAAAGAACTGTATTTCTTAAGTCAATTATTAAAGTATTACATTGATTTATTCATTTTAAGAATTTGGGATTTTAAGAGCAAGTGGAAAATGTGCTGAATGTTTCATTTCATCCAAGTGAAATTAGCAAGCAGTTAGACTGAATTTACATACGTCTTAAACGCGGAGCCAGGCGCGAGTCGACACAGGTTGCGCGCGTGCATCTTATTAAAGTATTACATATGTTACATAGGCTGATTTATTCATTTTAAGTATTTGGGATTTTAATAACAAGTGGAAAATGTGTTGAATGTTTGATTTCATCCAAGTGAAATTAGCAAGCAGTTAGACTGAATTTACATTCGTTTTAAACGCGGAGCCAGGCGCGAGTCAACACAGGTTGCGCACGTGCGTCAAGCCTCATCCATACTGCCAGATGCGCTCATGCGGAGCCGGGTGCGAGTATAAACGAGCATTACAAGACAGGCTGCGTGAGTGCGGCAAGCGTAAACGGCTCGTCCGTGACGCGGGATTCGCGCCGCGTGGGGCAATTTGCCTAACTATCCATCTGACCCAGTAGACGCCATAATCCCACTCTGTCTCTCGCTCTCCCGTCCCGCTTTCTTTTTATTTTAATTTTTGTATTTTAATGGTGGGTGTTTACGCAGTTGGATAGAGCAGTGCTGATTTGGGAGAACGGAGGTGCGCTCACTCTTGCCCAGGGCAAGTAAGACTGCAACTCAAGGCTGGCAGTCATGCATATGCTCTGGAACAGAGTAATATCGCGTCCACATCGCAGGCTTTGCGATTAGCAAATCGCAACGTCTCAAAACGCGATTTCGATTCGATTTCGATTAATCGCACAGCCCTATCTTCCATGCTTAAGCCATCGGTTTTGAATACTGCAATAACGTAACTGAACAGTATGTGCAATATTGAATGAGTTGTGCAACTCTGTTGAATGTGAGATCAAACAGTTTTCATGCATAAACTATATGGTTTTGAATAATGCAATAACTTAACTGAACATTTTGTGTACTGTTGAATATGAGTCGTGTAACCAACTGTTGAATGCGAGACGTCTTCTGTGTGTAATGTTGTCTTACAGATCCTGTCATCTGTTTACTATTTATTAGATTATTGATTTATTTTTTTCGTTACACTATGCACCCAAAGGATTACATTCAATTTTGTTGTACTAGTACAATGACAAGATACTCATTCATTCATTCATTCATTCATTCATTATTATTAGAAATATAATAATTACTACTACTATTATTATTGTTGAAATTAAAAAATAATAATATTAATAAAATATGGACAATAATAACAATTACTATTATTACCATTTAAAATGTAACCAACCATATGATATCTTGTACAAATCAGTTGTTGTTTATGACAAATATTGATTATTTCTGTATATAAGAAATAATCAATTCATATGGAATCAACAAAAGCTATTAGACTGCACTGAAAATATAGATTATAAATACTAATACTATAACTACTACTAATAATAATAGGGATGTAACGATTACCAGTTTGACGATAAATCATGATAAAATTCCCCACGGTTAGTATTACCGTTTCATCTTTTGATTATCATTAAAACCGTATTAGATTACCGCGATTTTAACAACTTGCGATAAATAAATACTGTCCAGCATAAAGCACAGTTTTAAGTAACAGTCTCGCGTGCGAGTAGTTTCGTTTTGAGTGAAAACAGGGCGGAAAAGCTGGGAGGTTTTAAAAGAGTGCTAAGGGAATTATACAAATGAATATATGAATGAATTAATTATATGAATGTACCTCTGAAGGTTCTGACTGTCTTCAGAAACGATTCGATGGCATTTTGTTTTCATCTTCGCTCCATGTAATACCTAAAGGAAGTGTTCTTAATCACAATACTGCTTTGTCCACGGAGGTTACGGGAAACAGCTCTAATTCATCTTTTCCATAAGCGCCACCTAGTGTCAGAGAGTGGATTTACACAGACTTATATTTACATTCAGTCTGTGTGCAGTTTCTGTCTGGCCAAAAACGGACCAAATGTGCATGCCCTGCTGTAAATTTTGACCGGTTGATGAAAAACAAGCTTATCTGAATTGTTTAAATTTGTAGAAGCCATATAAGTTATCTAGAATTATTTATGGAGCAGATAAAATAAGGGAAACGTCTCTAATTCTGCTGTTCCAACAGCACCACCTGCTGTCAGAGAGTGGATTTACAGAGAGTTACATTTACATTCAGGCTGTGTGCAGTATTTGTCTGGCAAAAAAAATGGACCGAATTTGCATAACCTGCTGTAAATTTTGACTGGTTGATGAAAAACAAGCTTATGTGGATTCTACACATTTAAATAATTTGGATAAGGTATCTAGAATTATTTACATAGCAGATCAAATCCATATAATCATTTATTAATCAATTATCATTTTGACTTTACCCTTTTCTTTATTTAAAGGCTGAAATGTGAGAAACTTTTCAATTAAATTTTATGAATTTACTTACTTTTTTAATACTTTTTTAACATCTCCAGCACATTTTAACAATACCGTAATAATACTGATAACCATGATAATTTTGGTCACTATAATCGTGATAAGAAATTTTTCATACCGTTACATCCCTACTAATAATAATAATAATAACTATTATTATTATAGTAACTTATTCAAATAATCATTATTATTATAATTATTAGTAGTAGTAGTATTAAAATAATATATATTATGAATAATATTTTTTCTGAATTTATAGGTAACAGTTTCATGAAAAGTCCAGACTGAGAAAATATGCCTTCATAAATTTAATTTCAGTGGGGAAAATGTTAATAAATATTAATTTTTGACGCTAGCCTGCAGGTTCCAAGCGAAAGTATCCAAAGTCTTGCCTGAATATGGCCAAACTGTAAAAATAATTAAACATTTATTAGGGATGTAACGGTATGAAAATTTCTTATCACGGTTAAAGTGACCAAAATGATCACGGTTATCAGTATTATCATGGTATTGTTAAAATGTGCTGGAAATGTTCAAAAAGTACTGACACATAAATCATTTCACCAAGTTTCACCAATTTCTGAAGACAGAGGTACATTCATATAATTCATTCATCCATATATTAATTTGTATAATTCCCTTAGCACTCTTTAAAACCTCCCAGCTTTTCCTCCATGTTTTCACACAAAACTAAACCATTCTGCTGCTGTGCGCACGTGAGACTGTTACTTAAAACTGTGTTTTATGCTTCAGGGCTCCAGACTCAATTCTTCCCACTGGTTGCTCTTTTGCGACTAACTTTCTCAGTTGGTCACAAGCACATGATTTGGTCGCAATATTTTAATTTTTTGGGATTAATCAATGCATGCTGATGAACTTTTATCATAGTTTATAGTTATATGAAAACGAAAGAGGTTAACATTCAACCCCTTCTTTTTCATCAGTATTATTTGGGAGTTCCTCTTTTGCAATGTTATAAGCCGGGCTTCGGACGCTTTCACCTTCAAATTCGCAATTTTGGTGTCACGTTTTACAAGAAAAGATAATTGGCTGATTTGCTTACATACATCTACACACCTTTCACTTTTTAAGACTAAAACAAAAGATGGATTCATTGTTATTCTTAATTAAAAAGCATAACAATAAAACAGTAAGATACAATGACAAACTAGCTTACAAAACGTTTACCAAAAAAAACGGATAAGACTAGGCATGGCATACACCACATGCTGTATTATATACGGACTAATAAATTACAGAACATTTAGCAAACACTGAGGAATCAAACAAAAATAATAATAAAAGAACGCCTCCATAGCATAACATGAGGTAAACAGCAAATATAGCAAGCTTTTCAAAATGAAAACAAAAAGAAAGTCAGTGACAGTGCTTGCATGTTTTTTTCCCCCACAAGGGTTGTTTTTTTACCAACATGTTCACCTTCTCTGTTTTAAGAAGCAGTCTTTTACTTTACTTTAGCATGAAACCCATCCATTACCGTGATAATACTGATAACCGTGATAAATTTGGTCACTATAATCGTGATAAGAAATTTTTCATACCGTTACATCCCTACTAATAATAATAATAATAACTATTATTATTATAGTAACTTATTCAAATAATCATTATTATTATAATTATTAGTAGTAGTAGTATTAAAATAATATATATTATGAATAATATTTTTTCTGAATTTATAGGTAACAGTTTCATGAAAAGTCCAGACTGAGAAAATATGCCTTCATAAATTTAATTTCAGTGGGGAAAATGTTAATAAATATTAATTTTTGACGCTAGCCTGCAGGTTCCAAGCGAAAGTATCCAAAGTCTTGCCTGAATATGGCCAAACTGTAAAAATAATTAAACATTTATTAGGGATGTAACGGTATGAAAATTTCTTATCACGGTTAAAGTGACCAAAATGATCACGGTTATCAGTATTATCATGGTATTGTTAAAATGTGCTGGAAATGTTCAAAAAGTACTGACACATAAATCATTTCACCAAGTTTCACCAATTTCTGAAGACAGAGGTACATTCATATAATTCATTCATCCATATATTAATTTGTATAATTCCCTTAGCACTCTTTAAAACCTCCCAGCTTTTCCTCCATGTTTTCACACAAAACTAAACCATTCTGCTGCTGTGCGCACGTGAGACTGTTACTTAAAACTGTGTTTTATGTTTTTTCCCCCACAAGAATACCAACATGTTCACCTTCTCTGTTTTAAGAAGCAGTCTTTTACTTTACTTTAGCATGAAACCCATCCATCGTTTCCTCAATATTTGCGTTATTTTTGCTGCGCGCAGCTTCACGCTCGTGCTGAGGTGGCGAGTATAAACCAGGCTCTACACTTGAAGTGCTGCGCAGTTCAAACGAGTAGCGCGGTTTCGTTATGCTTTCAGTTTCATTTGCCGTTTGATGTTTCTCATATGCAACAGAAATGGCAGCGCTTATGAGTTAAACAACGTGGTGGTCGCACCAGTGCGACCGCTCACAAAATCTAGTCGCACAGGCAGAAAAAATGGTCGCAGTGTGGAGCCCTGCTCATTAAGACAGTCACTTGCTGCCACCTACTGGCGGTTATAGTTTCATATTTAAAAAAGTAGCTTATTTCATTTTTGCAATCATTTAATATTTCTACATTAAAATGTTATATTTAAACTTAACATTTATGCACAATCCATCTATGAATTTAGTTGATAGTGATTTCATTTGATTGTTTATAGCCAGCATGTATTTTTATTCAATTGAAGTTATTTATTCAATAAGAACCTGACATAAGAGAACACGATATGACACGATATGATATGACAATAACTTTTATAATACTAATAAGCCAACATCTCTGGCTTTTTTTTTTTTTTTTTGC
>NW_015546047.1:1484393-1489110 GCF_001515605.1 Sinocyclocheilus anshuiensis | reverse complement strand
GCTCTTTTGCGACTAACTTTCTCAGTTGGTCACAAGCACATGATTTGGTCGCAATATTTTAATTTTTTGGGATTAATCAATGCATGCTGATGAACTTTTATCATAGTTTATAGTTATATGAAAACGAAAGAGGTTAACATTCAACCCCTTCTTTTTCATCAGTATTATTTGGGAGTTCCTCTTTTGCAATGTTATAAGCCGGGCTTCGGACGCTTTCACCTTCAAATTCGCAATTTTGGTGTCACGTTTTACAAGAAAAGATAATTGGCTGATTTGCTTACATACATCTACACACCTTTCACTTTTTAAGACTAAAACAAAAGATGGATTCATTGTTATTCTTAATTAAAAAGCATAACAATAAAACAGTAAGATACAATGACAAACTAGCTTACAAAACGTTTACCAAAAAAAACGGATAAGACTAGGCATGGCATACACCACATGCTGTATTATATACGGACTAATAAATTACAGAACATTTAGCAAACACTGAGGAATCAAACAAAAATAATAATAAAAGAACGCCTCCATAGCATAACATGAGGTAAACAGCAAATATAGCAAGCTTTTCAAAATGAAAACAAAAAGAAAGTCAGTGACAGTGCTTGCATGTTTTTTTCCCCCACAAGGGTTGTTTTTTTACCAACATGTTCACCTTCTCTGTTTTAAGAAGCAGTCTTTTACTTTACTTTAGCATGAAACCCATCCATCGTTTCCTCAATATTTGCGTTATTTTTGCTGCGCGCAGCTTCACGCTCGTGCTGAGGTGGCGAGTATAAACCAGGCTCTACACTTGAAGTGCTGCGCAGTTCAAACGAGTAGCGCGGTTTCGTTATGCTTTCAGTTTCATTTGCCGTTTGATGTTTCTCATATGCAACCAAAATGCAGCGTTTATGAGTTAAATAATGCGGTGGTCGCGCCAGTGCGACCGCACACAAAATTTAGTCGTAAAATTCTTACGGTCGGTTAACCGGTTAAAATGAACATCCCTAATAGTGATAATTAAAATATGAAGCGGTAATACTAACCGTGGGGTATTTTATCACAATTTATCAATTGTCAAACCGGTAATCGTTACATCCCTAACATTAATATACATATATACCTACATACATATATGCTTACCAGGATACCCTGGTTTAAAACTAACCAGAAACCTTTGTGTTAACACCCAAGATGCTTAAATATTAAGCTATCATTACTCTGATCCATGTCAATGTATGAAGTTCAGGGCAATACATTTGCAAAGTCGATTCTTTTTGGTCTCAAGGCTTTTGACTAAGTCAGCATGTAATATGCTGTCTGACAGACAGAGAAGGATGTATTTTTTTTAAACGTTCCTCAGACCACCATAACTGGAGCAGCTCAGCTTAATTTCAGCGTCTGAGTGAAACTGCCTGTTCGCTCGGCCTGCTACACCATATTCACCAGCCCATGAATAAAAGGCCACGAGAAACCCAACCGTCAGGAATCCAAGAGGAAATCCAAACCTTTACAATAAACCGACTCTTGAATAATTGATGCTGTAGCATTTTCACAAAACAACATAATGAGATCCCAGCGTGTGCGCATTTCTATAAAAATGTGTATAAATGTGCACAGACACAGGCAGTATTCCTGTCTGCATGCTGAGAGCGGGACACTGGGAAGACTTGTTCCAACTTCCTATAGAGGTTAAAAATAAGCGTTAACACCAGACGCCCACGACGATCCGTCGCAGAAAGACCCAGAATCAAACACCTACAGAACACGACTGGATAAACAACAAACAAACAAAAACAGACAGTCAGATCCTGACGAGGTGGATGTCGTTATCTGGCCACAAAGCTGCCGTGCAATTATTTTCACTTCAAGATTATTTTTACATGCAGATCCTTATGAATCACATTTACCCTCAAATCTGGTTCTGTAAATATAGGGCAGCGAGGAACATAATCGGCACTTCATTAAATAATAATAGTGCTAGTTAAGTGGCCTTTGTCTCAAATGCAGAGTGTTTAGCTGAAGTGCTCTAAATAAAAGAGGCACAGAAATGCCTTTACATAAAAACGCAAAAAATTACATGAGCTTATAGGAAGCAATGGCATAGTCACAGTGGTGTTAAACAAATACCCTAACATAAATACATGAATATTTACCACAATAGAGCTAGTAGACACAACAGACTCAGACAAACATCTAAATAGGGCTGTGTTTGTTTTAATAAACTTGTTTAAAGTGATTATCAAGAGCAAGATCAGCAAACATAAGATTAGCTGGCTAAGAAAAGTGCTTTCAAAAGCATCATACACACACACAAGACTCAAGGTCCGGTCATGACTGTCATTCAGTGAATTGTCACAGGTGAAATCCAGTCAATCCATTAGGAATCCAAGCAATTTTGTGTAAAGGTGAAAGATTTTCTATATGAAATCCATTTTCATTTTTCCCAAACTCCGTTTTATTTTTTGTTCCAAATTCCATTTCTTCCATTAAAATTTTTCTGTATTCCTTTTTTCTGTTTTAATTTTTCTAGACTAGAATTGTTCAATTAAAAAATATTATTTAAATGAAACTTACACAATTTAACAACAATTTATTAATAGCTTAACAAAAATTAAATTAAGGTCCTATGAAATGTTTTTTCTTAAAATCAATTTTATTTTTACCAAATTCTTTGTTTTCCATAAATTTTCTGGATTCCATTTTAATTGTTTCATTGAATTGTAAGAATCAAAAGCATCTCTAATTAACTGATTTTATTAAAAAATAATTTATTGTTTTATTTAGTCTTTTTCAGAAATAGTGTGTTGTGCATTTACATTTTTTCTGGTAAATAAATTGTGGTAAATTAGTAGTATATTATTATGATGACAGTAGTAGTAGTAGTAGTAGTACTATAATGACATTAAGTAATACATTTCTGTCACAGTTTCTTCAAGTTAAACAGAACTTTTATTTTGACTGGTTGCTGTGACGACTTTGAAGAGTTTGTATATAATATGATAGTTTTTCTCAAAAGAAACTATAAAATGCTCATGAAGTGCCTCTCAGAGCAGTTCTAGAGATTATGTTTATGTGTTCATGTACTCCTATATTGAGGCGGCAGAAGCTGAAAACAGCGAACATCACACGCGCTGCAGTATGTGTCACGAAACAGCGAGTCTGCACCATTCATTCACAAAGAGACACGCAGAACATGCAGGATTCATATTTAAATAGTATTTTTGCAGCTTATTCACAGACACTAGTTCATATCGCATTTTGATTTTAATAGTTTTGGAAAATGGGAGGGGGGGGATTTTTTAATTTGAGGGAGGGTCGGGGTGTTTTTTAGACATTTTTAAACTACAATCATCTAATCTAAAAATGTTTTGTCACACAGTGTATGTGTTTTTATCATTTAAAATGTTGTTGATTCATATTTATATTATGAGGAAGATACTTAAAAGGAACTTTGATTTTAAACTCTGAATTTAGCTAGAAAATAAATAAAAATTCAGTAATAAAATAAAACAAAAATGACAAATAAATACAATAACAAGACACAACTGAAATTAACGTGCTTTACGGTTTTCAGGTAGGTATAACAGCAATATTCAGGTACAGAAATACCACAGAAACTTTAAAATAACACTGGTTAGTCTTCAATGTAAAAATAAACTGATGCCAACAGCAGCAGATTTATGTAGGTTGCTGTCTCTTTAAGACCTCATGCATGGATCTAACATATACTGTTACACATTAGATTTGTTTCTCAACTGTTTACATTCACTTAATAGCCTATATACCGACCATGTTTAGCATAAATCAACTGTGTTTACATGAATACTCATTTTTACATAATTTTGTATGTATTTGGCCGTATACACACACAATAAGTCTCAACATATAACTTCATTCTATAGTCTCACACTGTTTCAGATTCTGTGTGTGTGGGCGCTTAGGGTGTGAGCTCACAGAGAGAAGTCTCACAAATGGCACTTTTCCACTGCGTGGTACGACTCGGCACGGCACGGCACGGCTCGGTTTGCGTTTCCACTGCAGTTCAGTACCGCTTTAGAGTGGGCGGGATTATTCACATGTCATTATAGTTGCGCCGCCTCTATTGCCGCGACTCCTGCTTTTTCTTTCCGCATCGCCCCATTAAGCTCGCTGGATCCGCTCCTCTGCTATCAACGAGAGGAACATCTGTTCTTCCTCAACAGACAACGAAACAGCCACTTTTTGGTTGTTAAAAAAGGTGCGCTTGTTCAAAACGGTTGCGTTCTATCCTTCGCTGGCTGTGCCGATTTAAATCTAGCGGTTCTTTTGTGTTTGTGTCACAAGTTCAGTACCCAGTACCTGGTATCACCCCCCAAAAGTGAACCGTACCGAGCCGTACTGTGCCGTACCATGCAGTGGAAAAGCACCATTAGTGACAACAGATTCTCCAGACACTGAAGAAACACCTCTTTATTCTCTGTTTCTTCAATATCATCTATCTGTTACGGGGCGAACGAGACATGAGACTTGCGGATCCATTTGCAAAGCTTTAATAGGAGACAGAGACGTGGTCATAAAACAGGCATGGGTCAGACAATGGCAAACAGGTATATAGAGGGCAAGACAAAAGAGTATCCAAAGGAAGGCGTGAGTCAGTCGACGGTGAACGTAATCCTGAGGGCGAGGCAAATGGGGAATCCACAAGACGAGCTAGAGTCCAGGCGAGGTGCAAACACAGTCCGAAACAGCA
>NW_015546047.1:1483681-1484014 GCF_001515605.1 Sinocyclocheilus anshuiensis | reverse complement strand
TCCTGAAAAACTTTTTCATTCCGCGTCGCCCCATCAAGCTCTCGCTGGATCCGCTCCTCTGCTATCAACGAAAGGAACGTCTGTACTTCCTCAACAGACAATGAAACAGCCACTTTTTGGTTGTTAAAAAAGGTGCGCTTGTTCAAAACGGTTGCGTTCGATCCTTCGCTGGCTGTGCCGATTTAAATCTAGCGGTTCTGATGTGTTTGTGTCGCAAGTTCAGTGACACAGGTAGTAACGATTCTCTCCGGCCAATACGTGATCAGCAGAGTTTACATGTCACGTTTTGGTAACGGTACGGTTCACTTGGAACCTCAACTGAGGTGGTACTAA
>NW_015546047.1:1477299-1483316 GCF_001515605.1 Sinocyclocheilus anshuiensis | reverse complement strand
AATTTTATATTTATATATAAATTATATTATATATATATTTTACATTTATATTTATATAATAAATAAAAGTTTACACAAAAACTATTTTTTTCCTTTTTTTCCTCTTTTGTTATTATGGATATTTTTATCACTACAAGAAAAGGATCAAATAAGTCAGATTAATTTATATAAACACCGACACTGATTGAAAGCAGGTCTATAGAAACATATTGCATAAATAATTTCTTTAATACCTATATATGTATATAATCAAAAAATGATTAAAAATTATTTACAAAATGTGGAAGAATTCTTTTGAACAAATCACTATCACAAGAAACAGTATATTGCATGCTTGAATGCTGCTTGCTGATTTTTGCGAAAGAAAATGACAGAGCTGCACTTGATTGATCAACCAAACACCTCAGGTACCACTGATGTGCAACACCCAAAATTTGAGCAAAAGTTTGAGGCTATATTAAAAAAAAAAAAAACCTTGCCTGACAAGTGACTTACCCCCAAAAGTGAACCGTACCGAGCCGTACCGTGCCGTACCATGCAGTGGAAAAGCACCAAGAGAGCGCGAGTACTGAATTGAATTCTCTTTGGCGTCATCTTGCACAGACTAAAAAGCATGTGCAAATTATACAATCCATCATCTGTCCCGAGCGTCTTTCACAAGGAAATATTTGCGGGAATTTTGTGTGTTACAAGCGTGGAAATTACGGGAATGAGTAGAATTATGCGCAATACCTGCAATCCCGCCGCCGAAATTCATGCCCTGGACTGGATTCTGCGATTTTCAATTTTGGATGAACTACCCCTTTAAAATACTGCCTACACAGGCAGCTTAGACATTTTTTCTAGATTCTATGCGGTTCACCTCAATTTCAAATGAATTTAGAGCATTGCACATGGTCCTCACATTGACTATCTCAAGTAAAACGTGCCACGGAAACCGTGTAACATAATGCAAAACTCTCCATCATTAACAAATGAAGGAGGTAAGCGATCAGTGGAAAGTGCAAACAGACAACGTGACCTTCTTATTTTAGCCACAACAGCTCTATCCACAAGGACTGAGACACAAATACCACATTTTTGTCAAAAGTCCTTGTATTTCCTATATGTCACGGACAGCCTGTCAGCAGTGCTAAGAAAGGAGAGGAAACAAGTCTCCATGGCTGGAGCGCTCCCGGCGGAAGCTGTCACTCAGATACTGAGAGTCTGTGAGACAGGAGACAGGAAGAGCTGGAGAGAGACACAGACAGAGGCAGAGGAAGCGTAGCATGTATTTCCAGATATACAAGGCACCGCATTCATAACCCAAAACAGAAGCTGCAAGAGGCATTTAGGCTTTTTTTCCCCCTAAAATAAACTGGACAGTGGACATAAAACACAGAGTTCTGAGATTCCAACTGAATAAGCCACATTAAAAAGTCAATTAAAAGTCAAACCTGTAACCACTCATTCTGTATTAAAGCCTAACATTCAGAAATGCTCTCTTATAATACATTTTACATTTGCGCTTGCCTGACAAGTGACTTAAGCTTTCGGATCATCAACAGTTCACAAGTTAGCCTTGCAAAGCTTAATGTCAAGCTCTGATATTGCACTTTAAATATTGCTTATATTAATGCAACCACTTGCACCGCAATTGCATAAAAGCAGTAATCCAAGAAAGAACATGCACTACAGTGCTTTTACCATGGTCAAAGGCAACAGAACATCTCATGTCTGTTGAAAAACCCCTAACAGATGGCTTCTCGTGCATTACTGTTTTATTAAAGCAGCAAGTGCATTAAAATATACAGAAAAAGCTGAACACTTGGCAGTGATTGACATGAACTAGAAAACACTGCTGCATCACTCTCACCCTGCTGAGTGCACCACTAGAGACACTCAGAGAGGGAGAGAGCAAAAACATGCTGACAAAACCCAGAGAGATAAGGAAAAAATGCCAGAAATAAACAAACAATATCAGCAAAGCAGATGACAACCGCAAAATAAACAGGAACCTTCTGCTTGTCCACAGTGCACCTCATTGCACTTGACATTGTTTTGGTATTCCGGTTTCATTGCCGAGCCACGTTCAAAATCTGAGTGCACTCATTGAAATGTGACCCTGATGACAAACAGGACGGTCAAAACACAAGAGCTTTGCTGAGCACAAAAGAGTGGCATTTCAAGCTAAGCAAAAGAGGAATTTGTTTCCTTTCCCCCAAAACACATGATGCAACCTGTAATCGTAGATATTCTGCACCTCAAGTCACTCTGGAATAAAAGGAAGAGGAAAGAGACTTCCTTTAAAGGAATTAATTTCCTTGGATGTTATACTAGTTCATACTGCAACACTGAGCACAGACTGATGCTTTTATATTAGACAAGACTTTCATTCAATCTTATGCACTACTCCTTTACAGATTTGACTTGTTTTAGACTCCAAAGTCAAAATGTGATCAAAAAGCCACGACTAACGACATTTTATATGTGCAATAGGGTTATGACGGTGAGGAAATTTTCCCACCGGTTAATTGACGTGTGACAACATCGGTAATACCGGTATCACCGTTGGGGTGGGGGTGTTAGTTCGTTTGAGTTTCCCTCTTTTCTTCGCTTTTAAATGGCTTGTAAAAGTCACTTTCAAATTAGCGCAATTGAATTGCCGCAATTCGGCGTCAAGCAATTGTTCGTTTGAGTTTTCCCTCTTTTCCTCGGATTTCTTGGCTTTCAAATAGCTTGAAAAAGCACCGTGCGCATTTTACTTTCACTATCAAAATAGCGGCAATTGATTCAATTCAAGCAACAACGTCAAACTCATAGAACGTTTATTAACAAAACGAATAAAAACACACCATATATGCCTAATAAAATTGATGTAAAATAAAATAAATAAAATACACAAAGTTTAAATAAAGTAATCAGCAAACACTGTGGAACCAAATTAATAAGAAACGAATGTTTAAATAAACTTCCAGTCAATAGGCTTTTCAAAATCTAAAATATTGCCAAACAGGCACCTTTGCATTTCCTTTCTAAACAATCTTGTGCCATCGTCTTGTCTTTTTCACCTCACTCTTGTCAGTCAGCCCGACTCACTCTCCTCACGTGATAAATAAAATCTGACTCCTGCTCCGTGGTGCACTGTCGTTCGCGCACAGTTCGGCACGCTGCATTGAGCGTTTAGTTTTTAAAAGTGTCTGTCCTCTAACTGAACTAGGCTAAATGATTTTTGTTACTATAAATAAATCAAAACGACGGTGGGGGGCGGTGCCACAGTAGGCAAATGACGTAACCGGTGTTGCGGCTTAACACCGGTATAACCGAAAACACCGTCAATCGCAGCAAGCCTAATGGACAACAAAGTATTTACAATAATAAATGGTGTACAGCAAGGCTAATGAATAATGCATGGATAAATAATAGTCCAATTATATAATAAACAACTTTTTATGGAATATTGGAAAAGACAATATGTTGAAAAATGTATTATTTGTACATACTATAAAAGTCAATGGGGTCCAAAGCTGTTTGGGTGGGAAAAAAAGGTAGCAATTGTGTCTTGTAGCAGTAAGTCACTCAAGGCTGTGTATTATACGGATTTTACCAGGGTTATGGAGTATTTTTAGATATGACACAAAGTGGAGGTGATAATATTTCAGATAACACTCACAGGCAGGGTGTGAGAGCAAAACTAAACACTCAAACTGCCCATGGGAAGCAATTTGCTGAAAATTCAGCCCTTCTACAGCATTATTTTAGGCACTATATTTGTGTGCTGACACAGTAAAATTGTTTTAAGAGCTGACAGGTGAGCAATGGCTGTCATCCAAATAACTATATAACGATAACTAGCTTTTTGTATTGAAAAAGTCAAATTATTATTATTTTAATGTATATTGCTTTATAAAGCAAGTACACAAAATCTTCAAATCTGTATTATTAATCAGGGCTCGACAATAAGGACTGCACGGGGCCAACGTGAAAGACGTTCTGGACAGTAGACAGATTTGTCACTTGCCCGATCGGGCCACTGCAGTGTCGTCACGACTTATCATTTGCATGTGTTTTTAAGACTTGTTCATTTAAAAATTCAAGCAATTAAAAAGCATTTGGGCGCGAAAGACAACTACATTCAGTACTCGCGCGTTGTGTTCTGTGTGAACAGCGCACGCACAGACAGCTACGTGAGCCGCCTGAATGGGCAAATACATACAAAAGTATGTCAAAATACCCGCCCTGGCAAGTAACTTTGTAGCTTTAACAATGATTAATCTATATTGAATTTGTTGAACAGCGTGCTCACAGACAGCCGCATCTCTGACACGCGTGAGCCCCCTGAACGAGCAAATACATACAAAAGTATGCCAAAATACCCCTCTTGGCAAGTAACTTTGTAGCTTTAACAATGATTAATCTATATTGAATTTATACACTGGAGTACAGATGCACCGATCGACCATCCATTTTTTGTTTTATTTCAGACTATCTTCTGTTCCGTGCTTGCACATAAACTGCACTGCAATCATTTTCCCAATGGCCATTTGTGTGGAAATATTATGTTATTATTATACTTAGTCTGTAAATGGGTGTTAACAGAGGCCAGAGATGCTGAAGATGGACACAAAGAGGAGAAAATTCTGTAGCAGGCAGAACAAGATCACCGTTCACGATGCGCGAAATATAGGAAGAAATAGGGCTGGGTATCGAGTTCGATACTTTTTAGGCACCGACCGAATTGCCTCGATACCATCGAGTATCGAAAAACGTCTCGTCGTTCGGTACCAAATTTCGATACCTAAGGGGTTAATCTCATCACCGTCAGTGAGCCAATAAAGGCCCGGGTATACTTCACTTTCCGCGTTCCGTCTCGCGCTCAGCCGTTTCCGCACAGCTTTCAAAGTATATTCAACCGCGGATGAGTGCAGACGGACGAGCTCAACACAGGCGCAGTTTGACTTGCGGTCTGTCTCAACTTTCACCTCCCCTTAGATGTAAGGCTACATTTACACTGGTGCGTTTATGTTTTAAAATGAAAACGATCCTCGTCGTACTGGCGTTTCCACTGCGTTTCATCTCTTTCGTAGCTACTTGACTTCATCATCATCATTATAATAAAAAAAATAAATAATAAAAATTCTCTCTCTTTATTTATTCCTTCTCTTTCTAGCTTGTACAGACAACTCCTTTCAGTACTCGCGTGCTGTGTTCTGTGTGAACAGCGCGTGCACAGACAGCCGCATCTCTGACACGCGTGAGCCACCTGAACGGGCAAATACATACAGAAGTATGTCAAAATACCCCTCTTGGCAAGTAACTTTGTAGCTTTAACAATGATTAATCTATATTGAATTTATACACTGGAGTACAGATGCACCGATCGACCATCCATTTTTTGTTTTATTTCAGACTATCTTCTGTTCCGTGCTTGCACATAAACTGCACTGCAATCATTTTCCCAAATGCCATGTGTGGAAATATTACGTTATTATTATAATTAGTCTGTAAACGACCATTGACAGTGGCCAGAGATGCTGAAGACAGACACAAACACGAGAAAATACTGTAGCAGGCAGAACAAGATCACTGTTCACGATGCGCGAAATATAGAAAGAGAATCTCAACATTGAATGTTATATGAATGTGTTTCTGAGGGGAACGGAACTGACTGTTTTCAGAAATGGCGTTTTCTTTTCATTTTGTCTCCATATGATGCATTTAAATTAGTGTTAATGGTTAATACGTTTACAGCTGTAACCAAGGAAACGCAGTATCACTCATTCAGCCCACCTGCTGTTTCTGTTTCGTGCAGATGTTTTATGTAGCATAATTTCACAAAGCTAAAGTCAGGTTATTCTGTTTTTGCTTCAAATTTTGAAATTATACAGTCTAATATACTAATACTAATACTATACTAATATAATATACATTGCACTTTTTTTTTTCCAATTCATGATTAAAATGCAGTGGTTCCCTCTAATTTCAAATGGCTATGAAAAATCAAGGTGCAACACAGAGTGAAGAATATGCAAATGTTA
>NW_015546047.1:1469516-1476298 GCF_001515605.1 Sinocyclocheilus anshuiensis | reverse complement strand
AATTTAATTGGTATCTAAAATATTGGTGTCATATAAGCTTATTTATTAGAATACAAGATAACAGATCAAAAACAATTATAACAGCAACTATTTTATTTTTTTGTGGCAGGGCCAGTGAAAATGTTGGCAGGGCAAGTAAAAATTTGAAAAAATCCGTAGCGTTGATCCCTGTTAATTAAAATGAAAACCATAAAAACATTTAGCTTAACTATGTATTAAAATATCTAAAATAAAAATGAAATAAAGATGAATAAAAACTATATAGACTTTTAAAAAAAAGAATAAAACGAAACAAAATGAATAAAACTTTAATTAAAACAAAAATGTATTCAAAACATTAATAAAAACTATGATAGTTCCTCAACGTTATTAAAGTGCCCCATTATAGATTTTTGAAAATTACCTTTCATGCAGTGTGTAACACAGCTCTAAGTGAATGAAAACATCCTGCAAAGTTTTAAATCTGAAAGTGCACCGTGTATAAAGTTATTAGCTGCGTCCAAAATGACGCACTATGCACTCATACACCATGTACTTATGCACTATGTACTCACCCATGTATAGTATGAATTATATAAGGTTATTTTGTCATTCATAATCTTAGTCTGATAGCCCCTCCCCCTTCGGTACGTAATTAAAGCTGCGACAATTGAGTGCATGAAGTGTCCAACATTCCACACTTTATTTTTTCGGTTATTTAAGTGCATCATCCGGGTATTTAAAGTGCACTTTTCAGTGTGAACACACTACTCGCACTATTTATACTACAAAAACGCCATAGAATAGTGCATAAGTACACAATTTGGGTGACACCCATTGTCTCTCAAAAGAAAGAGTCGACTTTGAATCATTGAAACGAGTCGTTTTTAAAACGAATCCCAAGCCGTTTCATGTTGATGTCAACATGAAACATTAGCATATGGCGTTGGTCTGAATGAAAACGCAAATTCATTCTTTGCCACTAGGTGCCGCTTTTGGAGCGGTAAAAATAGCGGTTTCCCCAGTAACGCTGTACACAAAGCAGCACTGCGCTTACAAACGCTGCTTTATCAGGCATTACAGGCATGATGAAATGAAAATGAGACCAATCGGACCAATCACCGCATATTAGCGTCACGCAAAGGAGGGGTTTGGAAAAATGAATCGTTGAGCGAATCGTTTAGGAGTCGTTGAGCAAGTAAGATAAAAATAAATGCATATTATAAGACAATGAAAGTGTTTTTTGACCTTGCATGCATGTCAACCTGTTGTTGGGGACTCCCAAAACCAAAATATGAACCTTTCATTACCCATAATAGGGGCACTTTAAAATACACTGCTGTCAAGATGTACATTTCAAATCAGCAATAAAATTATTTCATTGATGCAAGTAATCCTATTATCAACATCAGATTATTATTATTCTTTTTTTTTTTTTGCTCAAATCACCTCTAAAACCACTCAAATTACAGTTCAGGCCAATCCAGCTATTGCACACATTTAGTGTAAAAAACACAAACTACGCCCTCATCAAAAACACCTTTGTCTGTTTAACTAAAAGGTGGGGCTTTAATTCCTACAGATGCCATATACTGATTACTGTGATTTTTCCTATTCATTTCTCAACAAGTGGTCCATCTCCTCCTCACACTGCCTCATATGCACCAACCGCTGTGTCATACAGAGAAAAACTGGGTCACATTAAAATGTTCCCAGCAAGAGAACAACGTGTTAAAAACACCCCACCGAAAATCTGCCACCCTTCAAAACCTGTCAGGAGCGCAGTAAACGATCTATATTTTCCAGCCATTTCATTATTTTTTCATCAGTCGATTCCAGGTTCACCCGTCTCAGACACTCTTCTCTCTAGCATTAAGTCGTGAGGTAACAATACAGGTATGGAACGCCATACATCCTCACAAACGAGAGACGAGGGAATCGTAACTGTAATTTACCTCAACTCCTTGTTGTAGTTTTATAATTGAGACGATCGTTGCAAAAAATAAACTCAATTTCAAATGATTTCAGTCTGTCATCAACCTCTGCCCTGAAGTAGAGATCAAGCAGAGGAAGGGGGACGGAGGGAGGAACGGTGAGGGTACTGACTCATCCACCAAACACACACACACACACAAAAGAGCTGTGAGCAGTCATGACAGAAATGAAGAGTAAGAGGATGACAGTTCGTTTGAGGACTCCGCTAACTAGGGCTGGGAATCGAGAGCTTAGAGAGCTCACAATCTGAATTGAATGTGACGAGAAACTTATTGCTGCAAAATAAGAGACAATACACTACCGTTCAAAAGTTTGGGGTTAGTATGAAATGAATACTTTTATTCAGCAAGGACACATTAAATTGATCAAGAGTGACAAGTGAACATCTAGAATGCTTCAAAAAAATTATATTTCAAATAAATGCTTTTCCTTTGAACTTGAAAATTCTAATTTCAACATTGATATTAAGAAATGTTTCTTGAGCAGCAAATCTATGACACAATCTTCACTGCAAGCCAGAGGAGCGTGTGATGAAGTTTCCATAAGCATCTGATAATGCTGTGGGAGACGGAGGACGGTCAGACACAGTGAGGCAGCTTGTGCAAAGACGCCGAGTAAAGAGCAGATGGCCTCGCTGCCTCCAACAGAACAATGGCTCCCAGGGAATCCACCGTCGGCCAATCAAATGGGGGGAAAAAAAAAAAAAAAAAACACTCAGATGCTCGGTTCAGCCTCGTGTGCCACCGAACACTATAGCGGAAACAGCAGGACAGGCCAGAGAAAGGCAGTAAATCTTGGTGCAGTGGTGCGTTGAATGAGTGTGTCTTTGATTCTTAAATTAGTGACAAGAGACAGAGCAAACAAAACATTTGAAAGGTTAATCAAGATCTTAATACTGATGTCAGGCCACAAAGAATGCTGCACCAAAAAAAAAAAAAAAAAGTTAATCAAAGCATGGAAGCCTTTTAAACACTTTAAATAAGGTCATAAGCAGCATATAGTATGTTGCCAGGTTGTCATGTCAAATGCTTTGACAACATAATTTCCAACAGCCAACTTCAACTGCTCCATAATGTTAAACTTCAAAGAATTCAAAGCATGTACGTGCATTTTAATAAAACAGAGGCTCCATAGAAAGAGTGTGTAGCAGTATTTTTACAGAAAATTTGGGGAAGAATCAAAGAAATCAATAGATTTGCAAAAAATCATAGTTGCATATCTAACAATATGTATTGCAACTGCAACTAAATATTTTGATCATTGACTGAAGTTTTTATACTAAATACACTTCAGCATATACCTTTTCATAAAATGAATACTTTTATTTAGCAAGGATGCAATAAATTGATCAAACGTGACAGTAAAGACATTTATAAAATGTATCACAAAAATATTAAGCAGTAAATCTGTTTTCAACTTTGATAAGAAATGTTTCTTGAGCACCCAAACAAAATATTAGAAATATTAACAAATATTTCTGAAGGATCATGTGGCACAGAAGACTGGAGTAATGATGCTGAAAATTCAGCTTTGCCATCAGAAATAAATTACATTTAATAAAATAATTTGAGCGCAACAGCACTCACAGAAACTTATAGATGCATACTGTGGTAGTTAAAAAAATAATTGTATAATACAATGATTTAAGTACGCAACATTACACGACCAAAATGTTTCAACAATTGCAATGTGACTTTATACAATAGTAGTTCAATAAACAAGAAGTTCAAATTAAGTGACTTTTAGACACAATATTTACTGTTTTTGCTCGATTTCGCTGATGAATATAGTTCCAATCAAAGCCAAAGCAGAACTGTTTTGTGTCTCCCAGCAACACAGCGGTGTTTTGTTACTGAATAAATCCACGTTTTTGAATGAATCAAGTGATTCAGATACCCATTCACAAAGACAGTAGTCACATGCCTCATTTCTGAACGAATCAGCCATTTGAACGAATCTGTTGAATTAAGGACTAAATGACTCACTTATTCAAACAGTCATTTGACGCCACCTACTGGTTTGGTTTCATATTTAAAACTATCATTGCATTTTTCCCAACATCTTTATTTGTACGTTTAAAAATATTTAAAACATTAATCTTATAAAATTCTTTTTGCATTCAAAATTTTGCAGTGTAAATGCATTTATGGTGTTAGTGCATTTATGGCACCTCAGCTTCATCAAACAGTCTGTGTAAATACATCTAATGCCACTTCAGATGCAGCTTCTGTGTTTCCTGCAGTGGAAAGATGGAGTTTGTTGTGAACCGATATCCCAAAAACACTGGATCATGAGCTGATTGAATGAGAAAACTCTGCACTTTGCTTTGAAACACGCAGTGCTATAGATTACATATTTATTAAATTAAAACGCCACCTTTTGCAATTTGATAAAGGCAGTCAGCTGTGTTGTGCTTTCGATTTTAGTTAGTTTTAAAAGATGCTTTGCCAAAACAATGTTTTTACATTTTTAAACAACAATCATCTAATCTAAAAATGTTTTGTCATGCAGTGTAATTGTGTTTTACAATTTATAATGTTGTTGATTCATATTTATATTTACTATTATGAGGAAGATACTTTGAACTTTGATTTTAAAGTCAAATTTAAAATTTATTTTAACTGAAAAAGACAAATAGTAATAAAATAAGAACAAATAAATGACAAGCAATGGCACAAATAAATACAATAACAAGACAACTGAAATTAATGTGCTTTACGTTTTTCAGGTAGGTATAACAGTAATATTCAAGTACAGAAATACCACAGAAATTGAATAATCTATTCAACTTTAACAATAACACCGGTTAGTCTTCAATGTATAAATAAACATTAATGTCAGACAGCAGCAGGTTTATTTAGGTTGCTGTCTCTTTAAGACCTCATGCACGGATCTAACATATACTGTTACACATAAGATTTGTTTCTCAACTGTTTACATTCACTTAATAGCCTATATACCGACCATGTTTAGCATAAATCGACTGTTTACACGTGAATACTCCTCATTTTGACATAATTTGGTATGTATTTGGATGTTTCTATTTCATCATCTGTCCCGAGCGTCTTTCACGATGAAATGTGTGTAAATTTCCCACGTGACAAGCACGGAAACGGCAGGAATGAGTAGAATTATGCGCAATACCTGCAATCCCGCACCGAAATTCAAGCCCTGAGCTCATAGTAATTTGCTCATGAATAGAACAATAACCATAAGAAAAAAAACATCTTTCTACAATTTTGCTACAAACCTGGATTCAGAACTTGAGTATAATATTAGTTGGTATAAAATTGATGCGGGGAGCAATGCTTTTGGAAAAGCATGGGAAAATATGGGATTCTTTAAAGAGATTAATCAACTAACACAATAGCTGTTCTCATGATGAAAACTGCAATTTTAAGTTATTAAGTCATTATTAACCGAAGTAGCTCAGGGTAAGATATCTGCTGTTTCCATTCAGCAGAACGAAACTGCAAAATACACTTTTTCTTCAGTAATCAGCTTGACGACGTTACTCTAAATAACATGTACAATGAACTACAAACTATTTTCTTTAGCGGTTAAAAGAACCACACATTACAAGGGGCTTTTTTCGCCCACAGTAAACACTGTGTACCAACCATTCGCAACCATTTGACACTCCATTTACACCAAAAACTAGTGCTACGCTAGCAAAAAAACAAGGCCGTTGTTTTTTCCCAGAGGCACTTAAATCCATGTATTATTCATGGATCTTTCATTCCATCTAAGATACAAGTCTTCCTCGATCATGACTTCTTGAGAAAGCAACAGAACATATATGACTTGCAGATATGTGCTTGTCCTCTGTTGTTATTTCACTGCACTGAAAACAAAAGGGCTTAATTATTGTGAAATGCACTGCGCTGACAGAAGCTTTCACTAGCACTAGTTGAGGAAGCGCTCGCACAGTTTCTCTCAAAAGCCCAGCAATCACGCAACAGCCACGTTTCAGAAATCCTGAAGATCAAACCTGCAGTCAAAGTGATGATAATCAAGCTGAACTGCTAAAGGCCTGGCAATTGCATCTTAGCATTAGGCTATGACTCATAGTGGCTAAGGACCTGATCTTAAAACCTGCCTCGTACACACACACCAATCAAACAAACCACTTTGTGTAGGATCAGAGAAACCATATCAAAGCTGAAGCGGGTCTCTTTAATCACTCTTGGGTGCCTCCATACAAGCGGACCGTTCTCCTGATGTCCAGGTACATTCATCACTGGTGCTTACTGCTAACTTGTGTCATTTAATTGTAGGGCAAGACCTCATTTCGCTGGTTATGTTTTGCTGCATTTAACTGCATCCCTTAAAGATTCAGAAAAAAAAAACTAAGTCCTAAAGACACTGTTGGGAGACATTCCACTTAAATTATTCAGTTTTGCAGGCAAAAGCACCATTAAATTCAAGCAAACTCTTACACTTGTCTAACTACAAATGAAAAAAACTGGGAACAATACAAAAGCACATGATCAAGTTCAAGTTCAAGTTGAGCTTTATTGTCATTCTGCTGCATGTGGGGACATACAGTGGAACGAAATGTCGTGCCTCACAGGACCACGGTGTTACATAAATACAGGCATACAACAATGAGGTAAAACAGTAAAAACCTATACAGTAAAGCAGTAAAAACCTATACACAACTAACCTACTGACTGATTTTGATTATAAATATACTATATATATATATATATAAATGTTTACCTATACATAAGTTAAAAAAAAATAAATAAATTAAAAAAAATAATAAAAAATACAGACTATACGGATGCTTCACATAAACGCTGTAC
>NW_015546047.1:1453325-1469418 GCF_001515605.1 Sinocyclocheilus anshuiensis | reverse complement strand
ATTGGCTGGAGACAGACAGAGCGCCTGGTCGTTGGGAGGTATGGGCAGTTTTTGTGCAGGTGTGTCATTCTGCATTTCAAACCGTGAATAAAAGTGGTTGAGTGTATCCGGGAGGGATGTGTTATTATCACAGGCCTGTGGCGGGGGCTTGTAGTCAGTGATGGTCTGAATGGCTTGCCACAGGCTCCGTGTGTCTCTGCTGTCTGTGAATTGATTGTTGATTTTTTGAGCATATGACCGTTTTGCATTTTTGATGCCACAGGACAGATTGGCTCTTGCTGTTTTGAGGGCTGCTTTATCTCCTGATCTGAATGCTTCATCTCAGATGAATGCAATGAGAAAGACCAAATCACAAGCTATAAACAAAGGTGAGAAGATGAATAAATGAGAACTAAGAAATAAATGTTTGGCTAAGTAAAGTGCAAGCCAAGACACATGACTGTACTTATGATGGACGGCAAAAATGGCCAATGATCTACTCATAATATTGCAACAGTGGCCAACAACATCATTACAGTACTGCGCAATAAAAGACTGCAAAACAACGTTGGATACATTTAATAATAATAATAATAATAATAATTGATATTATATTATTATTTAATTTATATATGATATTAACTTAACTAAAATTGATTGCATAACAACTTTGGATACATTTACTATTAATTTGTAAGTCGCTTTGGATAAAAGCATCTGCTAAATGACTAAATAAATAATAACTAAATATTATTAATATTAATATTATTAATATTAATACAGTTATTTTGCATATTACAAGCAATAAATAATATTTTTATTTAATTTTAACATTTTAAACCTAATGGTTAGACAGCTTAAAACAAACCACTTTGCATAAAACATAATAGCATTAATAATAATAATAATAATAATAATAATAATAATACAAAGTTGTTCCATAACAATAATAATAATAAAATTAACAGATAATTCAGGTATAATAATAATAATAATATTACATAAATAATAATGCAATATTGGGTCATAACAGCTAGACATAATAATAATAAATAACAAATGCAAAGATATTTTGCATAAATAAGAAAAAAATAATGTCAGCCATTTAAAAATAAAATACTCTGTATCAGTCATAAAAAAAATGTAAAAAAAATTCAATCTATTTATGTAGGCTGGCTGGAAGCTGCAGCACTGGTGAAAAGCATTTGGAACCAACTGGAGCAAGCATTTAGACATTCAGTGACTCTGCATTATAAATCTGGATGATGCACAACCATGTTAAATGCTGGAAAATGCCTCCTGAGGTGTGTGTTGTGCTTGTGCTCAAACATCTGTGCAGTACAAGGGCGACCTTTGAGCACTGGCATTGTCCTGCTACGGGGGTTCTGAGACGTCATCCGACATGCTTCACAGATTCAGACATTGTCATATGTGTGATGCCATTTCCCCCTCTTCACTAATGGTTGATTCCTTTTGTATAAGAAGTTATGAAACAGGTTACAAAATGTATGCTGGCCGTGCCCCAGCCCTTCTATGTGCAGCTGATGTGATTGGTGTACTTTCTTAAGGCCTTGCTCTTGTTCTAAAAGGAATTACGCAACCGTGGTTTCAGCATACAAACTTATTCAGCATGAGTAATCGCTGCAAACCTGCAGGTTCTGCACCGTCCAGATTTTGTGACGAGGAGATGGGGCGGCAATGATGTGCCCTCTGGGAAGCTTTCAGGATGTCCCAGCCATGTTAGCCTCGGTTTCATCACCAGGCCCATGACAAAAACCCTGCATCCCGCTCCTCCGTTTCCATTGGCCATGCTGCTGCCCAATTAGTCAGCCTAAAGAAGCACCCAACCCCCCGCCTCTGACCGAAGGGCCAATACTTCCAGTCCAATAAATCTACTCTTAAAACTTTACTCACAGCTTTAACACAACTTTGAGTCACACTTTCCAAATATTAACACAGAACAAAGCAAAAAAGAGAGAAAAAGCAATGAAAACTTAACAGTGAGGCTGAATTTAACAGCAAAGGCAAAAACCATCAAACAAAATACTGCAGCAAAGACTTGTTTGGTCATTTAAAGGCTTTGGTGTTCAGCCAAAATCAACCCAAAGAGAAACAAAAATGGTCTTACTATTTAAATTTGTGAACCAGTATTAAGTAGTATTAAATATAAATAATAGGGATGGGAATTTTGGTAATTTATTATGGAGAACAGCAGTGCCACTGCAAAAAGAAAAATCGTTAAAGAAATGTCAATAACTGACTTTCAAAACAAAAACAGATTTAAAGGTCTATAAATAAATAAATAAAAACTGTTAAAAGTGTTAGTTAAGTGTGATAGAAAATACTGCATACTACAAACATTAAAAAAAAAATCATTGGCATCATTGAAAACAATTAGTTTTCTTTTTCCTTTTGTCAAACTAGCTTTAAAAAATTCAATTGGACTGTTGACGTGGGAGATTTAAAGCACAACCTCTCAAAATATCAAAACTAAAAGAAAATATTCTTCAAAAGCCTACATAAACTAATCAATTCACACTAATTGCTAAGTTGGTAGTTGATGAGTTGACGTTTGACCAAATCGAATTCATAAAACCATTTCAAATAAATAAATAAATAGAGGTCGTGTGTGTGTTACTGAATTTGGGTTTAAAATGTGAAATTGAGTGGGAAAACATGCTGTTGTATTATCAATTATCAGTCACAAAACCGTAAACAAAGAAATATTATTGGCATGCGTTTTACAAGAAAATTATGTTTGAGCCTTCTTACTTCAAAATGTCATGTTTAATTATTTGTAATATCTTAATAGCAATTTCTAAGTGAATTTTTTTTTTTTTTTTAATCCTACACCAGTTTTTTTTTTCTCTCCAGTGTGCACTTCTGCACATCCATGTCAACAGATAAACTCCTTGTATTTTGAAACTTAGCAGCACACCTCAATATGGAAATCACAACAAACAGAACAACAAAAAATATCTTTATCAGTATATTTTGAGATACATTTCAGAAATTTAACAAGTCCAGATGCAGTTTAGCTTGGGGATATGGTAACAATATATCAGAAACACAGGCTCAACTCAGTGTAGCCCTTTCTTCAGATTTCAGCTAAATTCCACTGTGGTTTGTTTTCCTCCTCCATATTCACCACTTGAAATATCCTTATTTATTTGGAGTATTAATTATGCAGATATTATGAACACATGGCTCAAGACTGGGGTAGAGTAAGGACATGAATAGAGCTGCGGCTTTCATACTGTGACACACAAAGCTCCATTATTTATGAGCATCACACCATACAATAACTTACTGTATTTACTGCCGCTGATGCTCATTATTCAGTCTTCCCTCTGGACTAACTAGTAATCAGTGCTGGTAGTTTTCACCTGACTAACTGTCCAAGATATACAACAGGAACAGTCCAGAATATAGGGTACTTGCACACAGGGCTGGGCGACATAAAAAAAAAAAGGTTTTTTTTTTTAAACTTATTTGTGATGAATAATATAATATTTGTGAGGAATAATATAATATTTGTGATGAATAAGCAACATCATGAATATCACAGTGACTTAAAGGGCACCTATTATGCAAAATCCACTTTTACATGGTGTTTGGACATAAATGTGTGTTGGCAGTGTGTGAACACAACTACCCTACAATGATAAAAATCCACCCACTCCTCATTTTTTAAATCCCCTTTAAACCAAGTCAGTCTCACTAGGCCTGCCGTTTTGATTCTCATGCAGTGTGATGTCACATTGCATAGGGCCGGGCCACAGAGGTTGATTGACAGCCCTGCATTGCTATAGTTTCCGCCCTCAGCGGTTGTACACTGTCCTCCATTTTCTCCACGCTCGAGCAGCTGGAACGTCAACAATGTCTCGCAAGCAATCCCGATGCTCTGTGTTTGGATGTAAGACTGAACATAAAAGTCTTCATTGCCTCAAAATCTACCTAAATACGTGCATCACTCCAGACTCCTTTGTGAATGTAATGTCGTTATAATGCTTGGCGTTTTAACTGTATTTGTGTGCGTACATTAAGCATTTTTTAACTAATCAGTGCCGCGCTTGTGAGATTAGTTTGTGTCGTTCATAGCGTGAGATTCGTTCGGTAGCGCGGTCATGCGGCTCGGTCAATTGATCCGCACCGATGACAGGTCAGCGCGGCGTGACATCTGTAAGCGCGCTGTTTCATCCCACTTTCAGTGCATTTAGGCTAAACACCGGTTCTCTCGCTCTCAGTTATGCTGCTTCTACCGGCTGTTTATTGCTGTAGATATGCAATGCAGAGAGACGTATACGCTACGCCTCTTCTGGAGACGGGGCGGGAATATGCAGCTCATTTGCATTAAAAGCGATACATTCCAAATCAGCTCTTTTTTAGACACACCCCAAAAACTACATTTTCCAGCTGTTATAATAAATGATCTGCTGGGTATTTTGGGCTGAAACTTCACAGACACATTCTGGGGACACCCAAGACCAACATTACATCTTGTAAAAAGGGGCATAATAGGTGCCCTTTAAATATGCTTTTTAGTCAACCTTGTTTCCTAAAGAAATTCTTTGTTGCTTCCTTATCAAGTGACTATGAGAATTAAGAGAACTTAAAATGTAGTAAAAATTAAATTCAATACATTTAATTTAACATTCAAATTGGAAAGTTTCAAACTGTCTTCAAACTGATTTATTGGAATGCAAATGAAGTGCTACCATTCGAGAATTGCCGCGCTTGTGAGATTAGTTTGTGTCGTTCATAGCGTGAGATTCGTTCGGTAGCGCGGTCATGCGGCTCGGTCAATTGATCCGCACCGATGACAGGTCAGCGCGGCGTGACATCTGTAAGCGCGCTGTTTCATCCCACTTTCAGTGCATTTAGGCTAAACACCGGTTCTCTCGCTCTCAGTTATGCTGCTTCTACCGGCTGTTTATTGCTGTAGATATGCAATGCAGAGAGACGTATACGCTACGCCTCTTCTGGAGACGGGGCGGGAATATGCAGCTCATTTGCATTAAAAGCGATACATTCCAAATCAGCTCTTTTTTAGACACACCCCAAAAACTACATTTTCCAGCTGTTATAATAAATGATCTGCTGGGTATTTTGGGCTGAAACTTCACAGACACATTCTGGGGACACCCAAGACCAACATTACATCTTGTAAAAAGGGGCATAATAGGTGCCCTTTAAATATGCTTTTTAGTCAACCTTGTTTCCTAAAGAAATTCTTTGTTGCTTCCTTATCAAGTGACTATGAGAATTAAGAGAACTTAAAATGTAGTAAAAATTAAATTCAATACATTTAATTTAACATTCAAATTGGAAAGTTTCAAACTGTCTTCAAACTGATTTATTGGAATGCAAATGAAGTGCTACCATTCGAGAATTTTCCACACTGCATTTTGCATGTATGAAAATATTAATATATTATTCATAATAATAAAACAATAAATAAAATAATATATAATAGAATACCACATTTTGCTATAAGTTTGATTGAATCATATAATAATTGCTGTTAATAGTGTTCATCGTCTGCTTGATTACGTCTTTAATTGATTTTTCCGTACATTTCTGCCATATGTACATAAACTGACAGTCACCACTGATAAGCTACCACTAAATATTGTAGAAACTTAATTTGCTCTAAAGTTGCTTTGCAATGATTTGTATCGTGAAAAGTGCAGTACAAATAAACTTGAATTGAATTCAAAATAATAGCAAAGAACATATCTAAATATTTTTAATAATAAAATTTATTATATGTACATAATAAAATGTGAATATTATTTTAAAAATATAGATTTATTTATATTTCATTTATATTATTTCGATTTACTCAAAAAAAGATGTTTGGTTGAATGATGAATCATTGGTTTAAAATTGAGAAATTACACACAAAAAAAAATAACAAAAACATATAGAAGTAAAGATCCAACATAAAGTAAAAATATATATAAAATATTAAAAACTAAATATATATATAGCCCAGCCCTACTTGCACATAAAAGGTTTCACTACAGATCATTTTATTGGTGGTTCAAATAATGAAACTACAACACCCGTGTTACTTCCTGCATATTTATTTAGCCCAATGAACAAATTGAAGTCAATTGACTCGAGATGGAATTCAATCTGACACGTCTGCCGCTACAAAGTGCCACAGAGAAGAACAAACACACAGCTAAGCCTAACCTTCAACTCTGAATTTGACATCAAATGAGACACCCAATACTCAATGGCACTTTTTGTGTGCCCTGTGGCCAAACTCATCTCGGTCTGACCAATACAGATCGCGGCACAGGAATCTCTCCACGTCACAGTAAATGAGCTGGTCGAAACCGTATTAACTGATGCACTGCTCATGTAGACAATGCCATAAAACAAGCTGCTAACAAGGATGCAGTGATGCCATGTGACGGATTACACACTTCTTAAACAACCAGGGTGGATGACAGGCCAAACATAAGCAGCTGAGTTTGGGTGGCGAAGACATCGTCAGAGAAAAGTTATAATGTATAAATCCTCACATGTGCTGAATTCAGTTTAACATTCAAATAAGAACAGCTAGTCAAATACCAATGCACTCAAACTTCATTTCCACATAATCTGTTCATAATGTCCTTCCACATCTGATTAGTGCAGCTGAGTCATTATTAGTAGCTTTGAGTCTTCAGGGTATCGGTTGGAATAAAATAGCAGATTAACTGAATTGCATTAATAGGTTCTTGTTTTTCTTGACAGACTTCAATCCTTTAGATATATGATAATGTTGACATTTACACTGGTTTACATTTTAAAAGAGAGAACATTATGTGAATAAATGACTCTGCTACCAGCACCTCAACACAAATCTGACCTAAACACAGTGCCTCTGTGTGCATCACTCCACGTTTAATCATATCAAATCAATCATAATAAATAAATGGCATTTCTTATGTTTTCACGAGTATTTATTTATTGATTCTTATTAAATGTCCAATACAGTTTCTGAATGTTATTCACGATTTTGTAGTATTGCATTTCAATTTTTGTATTTGTATCAATATTTGTATTTCACTTTAGTTACGCAAGGTAATAGAAGTTCGAATCAAGGAAAAAAACTGAAATTTGCTGCATTTCAGAACACAGCTTCTGCTCATGAATGAGAAGGCTGCTATTGGATAATTGAAGGTAAGCATAATATTATGCAACTATGCATTACTTTACGGAGAGCTTATGACCTACTAATATGTTCTGCATTAAGAACAAATCGTGCAACCAAATAAAGTAGAGTTAGTTACAAACTAACTAGTAGTTCATCTAATGTGGACTTTATGTTCCGATTTAAGACAAACGACTCCTGCAATCCCTGAACTTTACAAGCACTACTGATATAAATATGAGATATAGGAGCATTAAAACATGACTGCTGTCTTTGGTGACTCACTTTAGTGAAAAGACACGACCAAAGTAAGAAAAAATACAACAAACTGTTATGGGTGGGCAAGTACATAAAACAGGCAAAATGTCACAGAAGAGAAGGCAAAGCATCTATGTGATTGGCTGATCACACTGTAAAATAAAACAATGCACACCTATGATAACAGGTGCACTCACTGTCCGCCTGAATGCATTGAACTGGTAAAAATGGACAGACTAATTACAAAGTCAACAAATCACCCACTCAAAAATCAGAACTTGTGGTCACATCCAAACTGAAATTAACCTGAAATGACTTAAAACACACAAAGACCTGTGTGTGAGCTGGTTTTAATATGCTAAAGCTGCACCTGCCGTCACCACTGATATACACTTGTGGTGTTTACCAAGAATTTGATGACTAATCGTCTAAAAAGTGAATGATAATAACAGCCAAACAACACTATGTGGTAATATTAAGCTATACAAAATATGTTCTTTTTGTTGTAATTTTGAATGAATAAATAAATATCTACTTAATGGGACTCTGAAGTGTCCCGATGGGAATAAAAAGTGTGTTCATAAATATAGTAAATAAATACAATGATCGAATAAAAAAAATAAGTTATACAGTATTATAATGTTGGTGAAATATCATCATATTTAATATTAAAATAACACTACTTACTGTTTAGTAATAATATTTCATAGAGTGCCTTTCGGAGTACTCAAAGATAGTTGTGTAAGGGAAATAAGGCTTTTCAAACTAAAATAAGATATACAATTAAAATATATGCATTTTTGACAGCTGTCACCTTGCATCTTCAATAAATGGCACAGAGCAGCTTTGACGTTTTGATGACTAACGGACTGAAAAGAAGGTGACTATTAATAACAACTAGAGGTCGACCGATGTATCGGTTTTGCCGATTAATCGGCACCGATAGTTGATTGCTGGAACTATCGGTTATTGACAAAAATCCATGCCGATAGTTTTCTGGGTCGCGTCCATTGCTGGAGCAGCTGAGAAGGGTCTGCTGTCATTACACAGTGCGAGAGCGGCCTCTAGTGGTTGAAATCACTGACAGCACGTGCTATTTGTTTAGACACGTGATACTGCACGCTGAACAGAGCGGGAAACTTCAGACGCGGATTTAAATGCAGCCGACAGAAAATCCTGCCGCGCCCGAATCGTTGTTAATGTACATAATGAATTGTGTATTGTGCATTTTCAGCAAAACGTTTGTCTTTCTGTGGCTCTAATAAAGTCTGTGTGCTTCATTTATAGAGCTATAATATAGGTCGCGCTTTCTCTTTCCGTTTGCTCCGTTTTTTTAAACACCGAACTTCAAACTCATCCATGCCAAATTGTTCATTCTTGAAGTAAACTTGTGTCCGTTTGGTGATTAAATAAACTGTTTTAGACCGCTGCTCGAGTTGAACGCGACGCGTCCGGAGTGTGTGTGATACCGGTGAGTTCTCCTAGACTCAGCGCTGCGCTTTTATTTTGATTAGATAATCATCAAGTGTTCAAGAATAGAAGCAGTTAAAGTGTGAAAGTATACAATATCCATATAATTTTAATGCTATAGCCTTTGTGTATATATTTAAAGATGTGCATCTTTAAGCATGACAGTTGAAATGAAATGGTAACACTTTAAAATAAGAGTCCATTTGTAGCATTAAGATTCATGAAAGCTGTGTAAGTATTGTTCCTTGTTAGAGCATTACCATTACTATTATTTATTTTTACTACTACTACTACTAGTATGGTTCAGTACTGTTTTTGTTAATAAAGCACTATTTTAGTTTTTGTTCAGTATCAATTTTAAAACTATTGGTTAATTAATCGGTATCGGCCAGTGTGGTCCAACCTAGCTATCGGTATCGGCAAAATCCACTATCGGTCGACCTCTAATAACAACAGCCAAACAACATTATATGGTAACACAATATATTAGTGTTACTTTGTTGTAGTAGCCTTTACATCTTTAATGAATGCATGGAGCAGCTTTGACGTTTTGATAACTCATTTGTTGCATAGGGAAAAAAGTCAAACGACTAGGTAGACGATGACAGAATTATCTTTGTAATGCAAATTATATGCATACGGGTGGAAGGTGCGATTTGCCTTGACCAAATTTAGACATGTGAATGAATGCATTAATTTCTGCCACAGTCACACGAACACTTTTCACGACAGAGATATTTGGAAGTTGCAGTCTAAATGCACTTGACTGAAAACATCGCGTCGGACTCGAACAAGCAATTTCACCAGCGTTATTCCGCACAGCCTGGTTAAGCGCGGTTATTTCTCCATCCATCGTGCGCGTTTCCATTGTGGACTGTGGAACTGCATTAAGACACGCTCGCTTGCCCCGCTTCCAATCAGAGCTGCAGCGATGCATCGCGTTCATTATTAGTTTCACACTACAGGCGCGTAATTACGCACCTAACGTTACCAACAGCGGGGGCGGGTTAACATCTACTAATAGAACAGTTCTGCTTTTACCCCTGTCAAATAACCAGACGAACAACTAGCGTCAGGCTCTGAGGAGCTTTCATATAGAAAAAAAAATCCGTTTGCGTTACATAAACACAGCGGGAACACGCGCAAAATATCCCGTGTCTAAATATAACACAAGCGTGGAAATACGTCAATACTCACGGGCGTGAATGCGGCTATCGGCACCTCAATACAGATACAAAAGACCCCCGTCCGCCACTGGAATAAAGTTGAGAGCCCACGTCTAATCTCGATGATGTTCCCCAAGAACGGAATGGATCTGTTTGATCACACAAGCGGCCTAGAATACTCTCGCGGGTTCGCCAGTCCGTAGCGCGCAACGTGGTTAAAGAAGCACGCCGTGATTGGCTGAAGCAGTGCAGGGACCGCCCACAATCCGTCAGTCAGGGCAGGAGGCTGAACCCAAGCGACGATTTTGATTGGCGGAGGACACCAAAGCGAAACAGATTGGCTGTAAACACAACGGTTGATTACATTTGTAAGATAAAAATGCAAATTTGTTATGTTTAATTAATTATATCTGTAAACGACAAAGTGATGATGATCAGTTGGCTTGGCCGCAGCTATTACAGGGTTGCAGTCTACTAAAACATTTATGTTAGTTTTATACTGAGTTCCCACACTTTGTGAGCAGTGCTCTGATTCTTGAGACATGCAAGAAACATATTCCATATCTTTACTTGACATTCATTTTTAATCTACTGATGTCATGGATCAGTGATAAGCCTCCCTCCATCAAAGGCTGGCATTCAGTCATTAGGGAGATTATTCCTCTGGAACTCTTGACCTGTATTATTCATTCTACAACAGATGCTTTTAATCGTATATGGACACCATACCTTAACTGCATAAATGCTTCTACCTGTGACATTTTGTGGCTTGGTATGACATAGTGTTCCTAGAGGTGTATAGAAGATTCATGTATTCTCCCCAGTTTTTATTATTGTTAATTTTGAACTGTGATATAATGCTCTGCTTGTCATCATACTACTACTAGTATGGTTCAGTACTGTTTTTGTTAATAAAGCACTATTTTAGTTTTTGTTCAGTATCAATTTTAAAACTATTGGTTAATTAATCGGTATCGGCCAGTGTGGTCCAACCTAGCTATCGGTATCGGCAAAATCCACTATCGGTCGACCTCTAATAACAACAGCCAAACAACATTATATGGTAACACAATATATTAGTGTTACTTTGTTGTAGTAGCCTTTACATCTTTAATGAATGCATGGAGCAGCTTTGACGTTTTGATAACTCATTTGTTGCATAGGGAAAAAAGTCAAACGACTAGGTAGACGATGACAGAATTATCTTTGTAATGCAAATTATATGCATACGGGTGGAAGGTGCGATTTGCCTTGACCAAATTTAGACATGTGAATGAATGCATTAATTTCTGCCACAGTCACACGAACACTTTTCACGACAGAGATATTTGGAAGTTGCAGTCTAAATGCACTTGACTGAAAACATCGCGTCGGACTCGAACAAGCAATTTCACCAGCGTTATTCCGCACAGCCTGGTTAAGCGCGGTTATTTCTCCATCCATCGTGCGCGTTTCCATTGTGGACTGTGGAACTGCATTAAGACACGCTCGCTTGCCCCGCTTCCAATCAGAGCTGCAGCGATGCATCGCGTTCATTATTAGTTTCACACTACAGGCGCGTAATTACGCACCTAACGTTAAAAAACAGCGGGGGCGGGTTAACATCTACTAATAGAACAGTTCTGCTTTTACCCCTGTCAAATAACCAGACGAACAACTAGCGTCAGGCTCTGAGGAGCTTTCATATAGAAAAAAAAATCCGTTTGCGTTACATAAACACAGCGGGAACACGCGCAAAATATCCCGTGTCTAAATATAACACAAGCGTGGAAATACGTCAATACTCACGGGCGTGAATGCGGCTATCGGCACCTCAATACAGATGCAAAGGACCCCCGTCCGCCACTGGAATAAAGTTGAGAGCCCACGTCTAATCTCGATGATGTTCCCCAAGAACGGAATGGATCTGTTTGATCACACAAGCGGCCTAGAATACTCTCGCGGGTTCGCCAGTCCGTAGCGCGCAACGTGGTTAAAGAAGCACGCCGTGATTGGCTGAAGCAGTGCAGGGACCGCCCACAATCCGTCAGTCAGGGCAGGAGGCTGAACCCAAGCGACGATTTTGATTGGCGGAGGACACCAAAGCGAAACAGATTGGCTGTAAACACAACGGTTGATTACATTTGTAAGATAAAAATGCAAATTTGTTATGTTTAATTAATTATATCTGTAAACGACAAAGTGATGATGATCAGTTGGCTTGGCCGCAGCTATTACAGGGTTGCAGTCTACTAAAACATTTATGTTAGTTTTATACTGAGTTCCCACACTTTGTGAGCAGTGCTCTGATTCTTGAGACATGCAAGAAACATATTCCATATCTTTACTTGACATTCATTTTTAATCTACTGATGTCATGGATCAGTGATAAGCCTCCCTCCATCAAAGGCTGGCATTCAGTCATTAGGGAGATTATTCCTCTGGAACTCTTGACCTGTATTATTCATTCTACAACAGATGCTTTTAATCGTATATGGACACCATACCTTAACTGCATAAATGCTTCTACCTGTGACATTTTGTGGCTTGGTATGACATAGTGTTCCTAGAGGTGTATATACGCGATTCGTGTATTCTCCCCAGTTTTTATTGTTAATTTTGATCTGTGATATAATGCTCTGCTTGTCATCTTATGTATCATTTAGTTTTTGTATTCTCTTTTGTTGTATATCAGGTAGTGTGTGTATGTTACTGTTTTGTATTGTGTTGAAAGTTATTTAAAAAAAAAAAAAAAAAAAAAAACATTTTCAGTTTGATATTAATCAGACACGATCCGAATATTTTTCTTTACACAAAATTCGTTTTATTTAGTCTTTATTTTTGCAAAATTGTGAAATGAAATGATCACTCACTGCCCTAAATTACTTTTAACTTTGTAACTTGCGTGGCTTCCAGTGTTATTTGTTTCCAGTTATTTTACTTTTACATAAACAGTCCATTATGTTGCTTTATTTTGCAAACTGTTATTTTATTATCATAATCATTATAATCATTAACACACTGGTTTGTTGCACACAAATAGTTTAGCCTACTGCAAGTTTAAAAATATTTTTCAAATTTTGTTTTACTTTTGTCAGTGCTGTCAGATATTTCTTAAATGAGGCAAAAGTCTTCGTTCCTCTTTCTATATTTCACCCGCAACATCACACAGACTCTTAATTCATCTACTCATTCATGCTAAATTCATAAATATTTATAATAAATATTATGTTAGTATCTAACTGTGTTTAGGAGCATTTAGTGATTTTTGAGAGAAAATGAAAACAGCAGAAGCTTGCACCATATGTGAATATCTCTGAACATGGTAGATTACTGTAATCCAAATAATGTTGTGATACATAAACACTCTACACTATAGCACTGGCAAAAAGCAATATCTAGCCAAATAAATATTTTAATATTTTAAATCATGACTTTCCTACAACTTTTTAAGATTTTATGACTTTTCAAGTTCCATTTACATACATTTCCTGATATTTCCATGTTTTCTGTGAGTATATGGGAACCCTGTTTATAGTCTGTACAAAAGCTGAGGGAAACTGCACACACCAAAAAAAAAAAAAGTTAAATGAAAAATTGCTTTTAACCAACACAGACTGTGCTTTACATCTGTATTTGTTTATCCTCCTCTTTGCTAATTTGCTAAATTAAGTAAGGCACAAAAAATCTGATCTGCAACTAGATAGTCCATTGAGCTCTGAGTCCAGACCAAATTGGAAGAACAAATGGGGAGAAATCAATAGAGCAAATGTTTTTTACAAGTGCACTGTTTATTGATTTCCCCATCATTAGATATTGAGAGCTAAAATTAGGGGTTTGAATTATGTCAGAATGTAGGTAATGTTTTTCAGTTTTTCTCTGACTCATCCAGTCCTTCCAGATGCTTTACAGAACTGTGGATTATGGATCTTGTCCTAAAATATCAGCCAGCGCTTCTTTCATTCAATGGAAGAATGAGGAATGAAACATTCAAGCTTTTAAAAAAGCACTATAAAAGTATCATACAGCTTCTCCATTTAACTTGTGTGCTATTTCAAGTCTTCACAATCATATGATAGCACTGTATGATAAGCAGACATCATTGGTGCCATAACTTATGGTGCTTTCTGTCATTTAGAGCTTGACAGGCTCAGTTGTCATTCACTTTCATTACACGGACACTTTTGGCTTCCATGTAAAAGAGAAGGTCATATAGTTTTGGAATGACATGATAAATAATGGCTAAATAATGATTATTCTATACTATAAATGTTCCTTTAAGAAATTGTACAGTTGAAGGAGAGTTTTTATTAAATGTGCAATATGCGCAAATGTATTTGATTTTCCCTATCAGTGAATAAAAGACAACCCTGTCCAGCCCTCGACTCACCTTATCAAAGCCTGGGTGAATAAATTTCCATACTCCATCCTCTCTGTCCGACAAACAAAAAGACATCGGAAGGAATTTAAAATATTGCACAAGATTGCATCAGTGAGAGTTTTGACAGGAAGACTTTAAGGTCACTGATTTTGTGAAAAGCAAGAACAATTTGACCACCAATACCATTTCTGAAATGATAGAGACCTGTGCTCAAAATCCTCATCAACTAACCCATGTCGTTCATTCACAGTGAACATTCAAACCTTCATTAACCTTGATACAACTTGTGTCACATATATATATAAACTGTATATTAAACATCAAGTCTTTTCTGATCAACTGTGATTGTTTCACACCACACAGGACTTTTGCAGTCAGCGTAGACAGAGCATGGAAGGAATTTAAAATCTAGCCTTCAGCGCACATCAGTCCCTGTTGTTATTTCTCCTATGGAGGCTCTTTACCCCTGTCTGTTCCAGGGGACGTCTAAAGCTGCCCTGTGATCTGACCCTTCTCTCTCTGTCTGCGTCAGAGTCTACAGAGAGCAGACATCCTAAACACCCATGAAAAGCAGGTATAGTACAAATGCAAAGATCTGAAATCTTCAGGTCTGAGATGTTAAGCTGCTTGAGAGCTGCTTGTCTATGTTTTACGAAACGCTCCTTATTCATTTTGCATGTGTCCTTCGAGTCATCCTACAGAAAAGCTGGCCAAGGGCTATCACTCTCAGAAATAAAAGTACAAAAGCTCTCTCTGGGGCAGTACCTTGTTGTAAAAGAAAGAAAGAAAGAAAGAAAGAAAGAAAGAAAGAAAGAAAGAAAGAAAGAAAGAAAGAAAGAAAGAAAGAAAGAAAGAAAGAAAGAAAGAAAGAAAGAAAGAAAGAAAGAAATAGATAGATAGATAGATAGATAGATAGATAGATAGATAGATAGATAGATAGACAGATAGGTAGATAGATGATAGATAGATAGAAATATCTAAAACATGTTGATAAAACATAACCAAAAACAATATGAGCTATAACAGAGCAACCTCTGATTTGTGTCTGGGTTTCCCCTGCCAATAAACTTTATAAAAATCACTTCCTCTCAGTACAAACAACACCATCATGTCATGGTATTGCACTCAGCTACTAAATATACATCTCTGTGAGCTTTGCAGGTAGGATGGACAAGGTGAGTGTGGACATATGAACATGCCGAGCATCTCTGGAGATTGCCAGCCTTCTGCATCATTGATAGAGAGCAGAGACAGGAATGGGGTCAGCAAGAAAAACACATCCTGACCTGTCTGAACTCGAAAGCTTTACCCATCTACTGTATTATGGCAGGTCTCTGTATTAGATTGGGGTCAGAAATAACTATTTTCCCTCTTTTGCCTTTGATGATCGGATTATATGATCAATGGGCCTTATTCATGAAACAAGAACAAAATAAATCTGCGTAAATCGTTCACAAAATCTTTTGTAAATAAATTGTTGCATTCAGCTCAATGCAAGAAATTGCATAAGAATGGATTTATAAATGATTTGCAGAAATTAATTTGGCATGTTTCATGAATAAGGCCCGATGTCAGAAAAAGACGTACAGCATATCTCTTTTCCAAGAAAATACTTAAAGGTGGGGTAAGCGATTTTTCAAAAACGCTTTAGAAAACTGATTCGGGCCGAGTAGCAAAACAAACTTGTAGCCAATCAGCAGTAAGGGGCGT